>NW_027187621.1:3891-71318 GCF_041381155.1 Argopecten irradians | reverse complement strand
AATACTAATATGTTATCATTATCATCATCATCATCATTATCAGCATCTGATCATTATCCTCATGAACATCATTATCATTAGTAATCATAAGTATTACCATCAAAATCAACATCATCCTTATCGTCATATCATCAACCATCATCATCATTATTGCCTTTCATAAACGTACACATACACCGTTATACACACTCTTATACACACCTTAACACACTTTCACTCACACATACACACAGTCTCTCACCTTCATTCACACACAAGTCACACTCAGATACACACGAGCATACACATGGAGAAACAAGAAAAAAAAAATACAAAAAGAAATGGAATACTGTATATGGAGATACAAAGCAAGAGAAGTTTAGAAAGGGGAGGGGAGAGGAGGTAGGGAGATTCAATCATTGTAGTTTTAATATACTCTAGAGAAAGGAAATTGTATTTAAATATTTTGACTGGAAATTTATATCTTAATTCGGCACTGAAAGGGTCAAAGAAAAACTTAAAACAGTCTGTTAATAGTAATATGGTTATTGTGTTGATATAGATATATGTATAAGTACGTATACATGTACATGCATGTAATGTGTATGTAAATATGTATATATATACTTGGTATATATAATAAATTAATTAATAAAATTAAATTGAAAAATGTGTGTACATAAGGGAAAAAAAAAATGTATTTAAAGTTCTAATAATGGTTTCCATTTCCTTAAATTAATTTCAAACAATTGTTTTTTTTTCCTTGATTGTTGTTAGTGTTTAAAAATTTCAGAGCTGATAAGTGCTCCTTTATAGTATTGATAAGGGCATTTAGGTTTAAAGATTTATTATTTAAACATCTAGTCTTATAAATGTAGTTTATTATAATGATTATTTCGTTATCAATTGGATTAGTATTTGGTGATAGAATTCCGAATAGGTGAGATTCTTTGTTTGTAGAAAAAGGAATAAATAGAATGTCCATTAGAGTTTCAAGTTCCTGTAATAAGCTCTGAACCTCTATACATTCCCATAGACAATGGACTATCGTTTCTGTTGCGTTGTTACAAAATGTACATAAAGGGCTTGTAGCTAGCTTGGCTTTGAATAGGAAATTATTTGTGACTAATATATGGTGGATTATTCTAAGTTGGAACCACTGTAGCTTTGTACTGTGGGAGACTAAAAAAGGAATTCTGTATATTTTTTTCCATTTATCTGTGTCATAGTTAAATTGCTGTCCCCACTTCGTTATTCCAGTTGGTACAGTGGCTGGTGTAATAAGACATTTGTAAAAATCTTTTGAGCCTTTTCTATTTCTGAAAAAAATTTCAAAAAGCAGGGGAATAGATGGTTGAACTGTTCGCTGAAATGGTAACAACGAGTTTGATATCTCAAGGAACCGTCGGATAGCTGATAACAGTCCATTATAATGGAGAAAATTTGTGTTAATGTTATATATGTTCTGAAACTCATCAAGAGAATAAAATGTGAGATTACTGGGGTCTTTAATTAGGTCATTAAATGTAAATATGCCAGCATTAAACCAATTTTTGTAAAAAATGACTTTTTTGCCAATTAATAGGTCTCTGTTGTACCATAAAGGGGTTCTCAATATTGAGTTTTGATCGAACAATTTCTTCTTAAACATTTTGGAATCATTCATTTTCACCCAAGCTCGAAAAACATCTTTCCAGAATTTGTTTGAACAGTTAGATATACAAATAGAAATAAAACCAGTTCCACAATTCTGTAATTTTTTCAGATCTACCATCGAGTTCAGTAATGCGGTCCATTTTCCTGATGAATTAAGTAGCCTCCGTACCCAGCTAAGTTTCAACGATTCTATAAAGGCTTGAACATCAATCATCTTTAATCCCCCATCTAGATAGTCTTGAATAGAAACATCTTTTTTTATCTTATGAGGTTTGTCGTTCCAGAGAAAGCTAAAAATAGTAGAGTTAAGTTGGACAATATATTTTTCGGATGGGTTTGGCAGGGTGATAAAAAGATAATTAAACTGGGAGATAAGGAGTGATTTAATAATGTTAATTTTTCCAATAGGTGTTAGATTCCGCCTTTTCCATGATGTAATCAGAGCTTTGAGTTTTACTAATTTCTTATCAAAATTCAGCCTAGGTATTTCTGTTAAGTCAACTGAAAAATCAATGCCTAAAAATGTAAACTTATTTCTACCCCATTGTAAATTCGCATCTGGTAAGAAGGTTTCATCACTATATTTTTTACTACCTAGCCAAATAACATGTGTTTTGTCAGCATTAATATTAAGCCCAGATATCTCAGAAAATTTGTTTAATTCACATATAGATTCCTTTAATGAAGTCTCAGAGCCGTCGAGCACCAGCCCAGTATCATCAGCATACTGTAAATTGAGAATATGTGTGTTTTCTATTGCAGTACCCTTAATATCTCTATTGGTTCTAAGTTTTGCTGCAAGAACTTCAACACAAAGAATAAAAATGTAAGAAGCGATTGGATCGCCTTGACGACAACCGCGTTGGATGGAGATTGGGGCCGAAATATTACCACCTTGATTTATAGAGGAACTTACATTGCTGTGTAATATTTTTATCCATGCTTTTATGTCATTCCCAAAATTAAAATAGTTCAAGACCTTCTCAATATAAATCCATGATACAGAATCAAAGGCTTTTTCAAAATCAATTGATAGTAACATCTTTCAATATTTCTATCTTCAGCATAATGCATCACATCATATAAAGTACGGACATTTTCCCCAATGTAACGGTCTGATAAAAAGCCTGTTTGGTCATTACTTATTAACTTATCTAAAACTGATCTGATTCTTTGAGAAATTACTCCAGAAGCTATTTTATATGTGATATTTAGAAGGGATATGGGTCTCCAATTTTTTATTAGATTACGTGGTTTATTTCCCTTAGGGATACATGTAATAATGCCCTGTCGTTGGGTTATGGAAAGCTGCCCAACTGAGAATCCAAAATTTATAGATCTGATTAAAAATTGCTGAAGATTTTTCCAAAAATACTTGAAAAATTCTGCCGTAAAACCATCGGAACCAGGACTTTTATTGTTTTTCATTTTTTTAAGTACATTACCTGCTTCTGCTAGTGTTATAAGACCTTCTATACTATTAGCTTCAGATTCAACTAATTTAGGAACATTACAACCTCGAAGATATTCATCAAGATTAATATTTGTAACTTCTCTGAAGCTGTACAAATCTTTATAAAATGTGTGTATTTCTTTTAAAATTTCTTCCTGGTCCGTTATAATAGTATCATGTTTTTGAAGATTTGGAATTACTTTTGAAATAAAATTGCGGTTTTCTAGGTTAAAGAAATAAGAAGTAGGTTTCTCACCTTCCTGTAACCATTTAGCCCTAGATCGAATAATACTTCCTTTAGTTTTTGTTAAACGTATGGCTTCTAGTTCTCTCATTTTGACTTCTAATTCTTCACTATTACTATTTGGACTATTTTCTAGGAGTTCTATAGTTTTCTTGAGTTCATTTTCTTTAAGAGTTTGCTGCTTTTTCTTATAAGATGAATATGAAATGGCCTTTCCTCTGATTTCCATCAACAAAGTCTCTAAAAATAACTGATCATCAATTACAAATTGTATTAAGTTATCAGGAATAAGAGAAAGCGAGTTTAAATTGTATACTGGAAGACAATACTGTTTTTTAACATTCTCAATAACGTTTTCTACTATTTCTGGAATAATCTTTATCATATAAAAGAGAATTATTGAATTTCCATAGGCCTTTTCCTTTCTTAAAATTGTTAAACTTCATAGATATCATAGGGGCAGAGTGATCAGTTCTATAACCAGGTTCAATATATGACTTTGTTATTGAAGATACTAAGTTTTCTGAAATGAGGAAAAAATCTAATCTAGCTTGTTTTTTGGGATTTCTTTTACGCCAAGTGTACCTTCTAATATCTGGATGTTGATTCCTGTAAATATCAACAAGGCCTTTACTTTCAATTATTTCTAAAATTTTATCTCTTGCTGCATTATTATTTATGTTTCGATAGTTATCATAGTCTTTTTCAGGGTCTAAAACAATGTTAAAATCGCCACAAATAATTACGTTCTGATTTCCGAAATCGTCTATTGTGTCTGTGATCAAATTAAAAAAATTGGGACTATCGCGATTAGGACCGTAAAGTGTTATAAGTGTTGTTCTTTGGCCTTCGATATTTATGTCTATAGCAAGAAAATTTCCATTTAAATCTCTCTTTTCTTTGTGGACCTTACTCTCAAAATTATTATTCAAAAGTATTACTGTACCCCGTGAGTTTGAAGAAAAAGAACTGAAAAAACAATCAAAACCCCATTCGTTTCTAATAATATCAGATAAATCATCCGTGAAATGAGTGTCCTGTAGACAGTATATGTGATATTTTTTATCTCGAAGGTATGAGAAAACATCTGTTCTTTTAACTTTGTCGCCAAGACCCTGACAGTTGGCCGAGAATATGTTTACGCTACTCATGTTACATGTGGGAAAAGATAGTAAGTTATGAGGCTTGAATCTCCCCAGAAAGATAAAGAAGGAAAGAAAGGAAAAGCAGATTTTAAAATCTTATCCATTGGTCAATAGGCATTAGACCACGACTCACCGTAGAGGGACCCTAGAACAGAACAAACATATCATCGAGACTCCAATCATCGCCGGAAGTACTACTTTTCTAAATAATATGAGTCATAGTCAAACGTATGCTTGAAAATGTACCCCAACCTATTGAAGACAAACGTATAAATGACTAGGATTGGAACACTAGTATAATCGAATATGGAGCGGACGACTGTCCGTATCCTAAATTGCTAAGGACGTAAGAGTAAGACAGAGTTGCCGTTCGTGCGGTATAGTTATAATGTAGGCATAGAACAAATATGATAAATCAAGTAACAGAAGACGGAGGGGAAAGAAGGGTGGAAAACATTGAAATTTGCAAATACAACGTATTCTAAATTTGCAGTATATGAAAATAAAATCACTACTGTAGAAACAAACGTTATATGAGCATAGAAAAAAAAAAAAAAAAAAAAATGCACCTCATAGGTACATACAAATTGTGTATGTAAATGTCATTATAGAGAGAGGTAAAATATTACGACAAACAAACTCACCTTTCGATAAACAGAATATCGTATCCATCCATTTAAGAAGAATGGGAAAAAACAACTCACTATTCCATTTCACACACACCAAAACTTAAATAAATAGCAATCGTTGTTAGACACGTATTGAATAAGAACACTACTTTCGAAACGAACTCGTACATGTATACATTGTATATGGTCAACAGGGCATTTAAAGCCAAGTCACGGTCGACCAGTCACCACAATATCCATCAAATTCTCCTGTAATTAAAGTTCGCATCGTTTTCCAGAAACTGATTAGTTAGTTTTGTGTCAGGAAACAGTCGTCTCTTTTTTCCATTCTTTAGGATTACGTAAAGTTTGCCATCAACACTATATGAGTTCTGTACACACTCTACCTTAAATGCGTCTTTCAATCTCTGCTGATTAGTTTTTGTAAGGTCCTCGAAAATAGTGATTCCGGAGCCCTTCAGTTTCCGCCTGGACCTGGTTATTTCGTGTTTCTTGCGCCTGTGAGTGAACTTCACTATGATGCTTCTTTTCCTGGCATTATCGAATTTCCCCAGTCTGTGCGCTATGTCTATGTCGTGGGGCTGGAGGGGCACATTGAGCTTGGTGTTGACGAGCTCAACCACTTTCTTCACACATTCCTCCACAGATTCTTTATCAGAGTTGTCTTGGAGCCCGTTAATCCGTATAGAGTTTTTCCCGACCGTGTTGTTCTAGGTCGTTATAGCGTTCCTCAAGATCACTGATAATTTCATCTGAATCGGCTTGTCTCTGCTCAAGAAGACACAATTTGTCCTTAAGTTCTTCGTTTTCTGTTTCAAGCGAGTTGATTCTTCCTTTGAGTGAATTTACGAGCTCTTCGTTTTCACGATGTATTTGAGTCTGTAATTCTTCTTTCATGTTTGCAATCACAGAGTTCAAAAATTCCTTTGTTGCGAAATTGTCAAGTTTCCGACACACTATATCTAGTCTGTCGGAAATCGTTACACTATCTCTGGATGTTGTTCTTCTGGAGTTGGACATCGTGAAAGGTATATAATAATAAATAGTATATATATGTACTAGTCCGGTAATGAACACAATAGTTACATGGAGAGTCCGGTGAGTAGTGGTCACCGCGCACTATGTCAAGCCATCGCCACTAAAAAGTACACCAAAAGCGACATTTTCCTCGAAGTTTTCGAATCAATAATCCAGTAATGAATAGAGAAATGTCTTCTAATAATCCATGACAAAAGTCGTAGAAAGGAGTCATATAAAATCGCCAAGAATGGTGAATCTTGGCGGAGCGTATTTCTAAGCGTCTGTATACAGGTGCGCGCGACCTTGACCTCCACAACACAATGTTTGTAATGATAAATCATCGGTGTGTACGTATGTCAAGCATCATATCCTTGATTCTTTAATCAAGAATTTCTTCAACTGTTACGTAAAATTTCATTCTACAGTCACAAACTTTGCAATTCACAATGTATCAAAGATACAGATTACAGGAAAATATTATTTAATTAAAGCGAATTCGTTGCTGAACTCCTCGACAAAAAATCGGAAACTTTTATTTCTGTGTGGATTTTCTTTTATAATTACACGAAGATACCTGCTATTAGAGCATAAATTAGAGTATATTCGAGACAAAGTTATTGTACGATTAACTTCACTCAAAAGTAATCATAAAAAAAATCTTTGATCGGCTTTTCCTGTGACCGTCGATGTAAGTGATAGCACATCAGTTAAAGTACAGCAATAAGCCACGGACTATTGTGACGTCACACGGTTTAGGGCTAGAAAATATGCATAATCGGGCGGTCAGAAAATTTGACCTCGATATCGGCGGTTTACAGGTTAATCCGGTCGCGCGCGACACGGAGAGGTTTCTACACGGTCTAATAAAGCCATTTCCAGCATAAACTAAAAAATTATCATTTTTGACTACACAAATCCTTTAAATATATCACGGAATTATAAATGCTTATAAATCCTTGTATATATGTAATCGTGTTCCGTATTTTATTAACACTTTTTGAACTTGATTTAGGCCTAATAGTTATCGGACTAACGCACCATTTTATCATAATAAAAATGTAAATGTGTACAGATTACCGAGTACCCGGATGTACTGTTACATGAATCTCCTAAAAGTGCTGACTTGCAATATGGCGTGTGTGTCAATGATTATATATATATAAAGTCAAGTGAATGTATTATATATGCCAATTCATAAATACTTGGTACTGAAACCACCCCCATTTTGTATCCCAACATCGTCAAAAGTATCATCAAGGATTCATAAGTGAGAACTGTCTCTTTACCCTACTAAACACCACGCGTAACGCTAGACGTATATGAGTCTCACTTATAAATCCTTGGCTAGACGAACCGGGAAATCGAGTCCAACGAAACACCAATGTGAAGTTAATAAAATTTCACAACGTTTAGTACTTGCTTTAAGGACGGAAGATTTAGAAGATATGTCTTAAATTTTTGTTAAAAAAAAACAACTCATGAAATGACGCTTCAGAAAGTAAGACGGTAACCCTCGCACCCACAAGCTACATCAAAGGCTGCGCCGGCGGATATTAACGGAAAATCAGTCGTCGCCCAACGTCACGGTCAGTACACAAACGCAAAAGCTCCTACGTCGTACTTGCCCAAAACCCAGCGTGACTTATTCACCTCACATACGTCCTTGGTATCATCAAGGATGTATTTTAGACACAAAAATCCTTAGTATCATATTATCATCTTATTATAAGCGACCGCGGTGTGAAAAAGTGCTCACAGAAATTAGACATACACTACATATGACACTATATATACAATGGTCTCATTAAATTATTAGGTAGCTGTATGACTGTGTTTCTGGTGTTAAAAATCATACACATATGATCGCATTGAAAAAGTGTATACAACTATCGTCGGCCATTTTTCTCACTTCGAGCTCCCCAAAATGCATACGCATCCCCTTCGTAACCCCGCAGGGTACCGCTAGCTAGCTCCTACCCGTGGTGTCAGGATGGCCCCAAGCAATATAGCTAAATTTGTCCACGGCGTCCGTTATCTGTGGAGTTAATTAGTCGGATGACACGTGTGCGGTACACAGTACACCTGAGAGGTGTATCTATAGCGACAACATATAAGTAAATGTACAGGTAATATAATTCACCTGACAGAGAGAGAAGAACATATACTGGCAATAAGTTTTTTTTTTTTTTGTAAAGTTCATTCTTTGTAAACCCCCATTAAAGTGTACTGGGTTAAAAAGGGTCTTCCCGAACTTCACTGACAATCTAGTCTCTGTCTTTCGTTGATTAGCATTTTGAGTATATAATTTTTAACAAATGTATAGCACAGTGATCGTTCATATGATATTTTATGTTTATCATAGTGACGTTGTGTATCGATTACGTCACGCACTAAATATAGCCTTGAAAAAATTGCTAGCCGTTGGTCGGTTTGTGTTGACACAATATTCCATGTAAATGTGTATTTTATGGTGTAATAAATAACATGCCAGCTATGATAACTCCCAGTAACTGGGTTTCGAAAGGTGTGCTCTTAAACTGTAAATTGTATGAAAATTCTGTTATTATGTGACCTTCTTTTTAGTGCTTTATTCGATTCTTGCCATGACGGTTCATCAGGATATCTATTCAAACCAATATTATTTTCACTTTTGTGTCTCAGTTTTAGAAATAAGATATGATGATTAATACAGACACCGGTATATCCCGATGTCATTTCCTATAACGAGTTGTACATAGATCTAACAAATATCCCCAGCTAACCAGTTGCTTTTAAAGACGTTTTTAATATTGTCCAGTGATAGTAATATTAGGAAAAAAACCCTTTTAAAGATATTTTTAGGTGTAACGACGTCACGAGTATAAAAATGCATACTGAATCAGAAACGTATAAAAAATTAATGTATGTCGTTAAGTTTCAGATTCAATAAGTTAATCGACAAAGAAATAATGATTTTAAAAAATTCGTTGAAACCTCACTACCATTATGTGTAAACTGGAATATGAAGAAATGTACACGTTTTATCATTTAACCAATCGATGAATACAGCTCCCTATACTACTCTCCTTATGGTCGTATCCAGAGTACCTCTCTTTGACGACACAAAAGAAATCATACATGACCAAGCTAAGTTCGCTTCGTTGTAATAACATAGGCCTGGGCATGGCCTCGTAATTAGGGTAGTAGTAAAAACCTTTACCATAACAACTGACTAATTAGCAAAGACAGTATATCACCATTGTTTATTTAAGTCAAACATGTAATTATGTAATATCAAATAAAAAAAAACAATTGTGAGAAAGAGTGATCCTTTTAATGACCAATTAAACTTCTTAATTGCCGGAATATTGTTTTGATTTTATAGTCTTTGTCATTCCGACAAAAAATATCAGTGGCCAAGGCTATAAATACTCCCTCACACAATCGGTGTATCTACTAGTATACTCTGTTTTGTTGACCAGTGGTCAGCACGACAGCTTTGTATCCGATTGGTGTTTGGGAGGGCGCCGATCTAGCCATTTAGGCGATATCGTCGTCCTACAACACCGCGATCGCCATATATTGTGGTATACTGGTATAAGTGAGTTGTTTGTGCCACGTCCGTCGTCTGGACTTGTACGTGTGTTGTAATTCGTTTATCGTCTGTCGTCTGTGTTCATTGCGAATCGTCCGCTGTCCTTCGTCCGTGTTCTATATAATCGTCTCTTGACCGTCGTCAATCTTTGTAAATCTGTTAGCTCTTCGTACTATCGGTCTTTCCCGGTGTTCCAAGAAGCAACAACATGGAAGTAGAAGAACTATACGAAACAACATCGTCCCAGGACTTTGACACTTTTACCTCGGCAGGAAAACTAAATTTTGACACCCCTGATAAGATGCAAGACTCAAAGGATGCTAAGAGAAAGAGAATAAACTCCCCACAAGAAAACGTAAGTAAAGACGCAATCATCATACATTGCAAAACTGTGAAATTATCCAAGTGTAACCCTATTAAGATCCAAAAACTTGTTACATGTGTTATAGAATACCCAGTAAAAAGCATCAGGGGCCTGGGAAATGGAGACTTGCTGATAATATGTACTGACGATATGCAGAAAAGGAAATTACTTAAAGAAAAACAGTTGGGTGAGTACAAGATATATGTAAAAGAACCAGTTTCAACAGACAGAGTAGAAGGTGTCATATACGGTGTGTCACCAGACATCTCAGATGCCGATATATTAGAATGCCTAGAAGAGGCAGAGGTTGTTAAAGTCACCCGTATGAAAGGGAGACAGTATGAGAGTATTGAAGGCAGTACAACTGTGAAACTAACTTTTAATTGTAAAACCCTGCCCGAGCGTGTATCCATCGGATACCGCTCACACAATGTCAAACAATATATACCACCACCACCGCTCAGGTGCTATAAATGCAATCGATATGGCCACATAGCGGCCAAGTGTAGAGGCACCCAAAGATGCCAAAAATGTGGGGGAGAACATAAAGTTCAAGACTGTACTAGTGAGACCAAAAAGTGTGTTAACTGTGGTGGACAGCATAGTGCTGCATATGGTGGGTGTCCTGCCAGGAAAACGGCAGTTGAAATTGTAAAAATTCAAACCACTGAGAAATGCTCTCGCCGTGAGGCAATAGCCGAGGTAAAAAAATCTTACGCACAAGCTGCAGCGGAAACTACAGAAGTTAATCGTGTACCCTATACCGGTGTGGCCGACTTTAACATACCGCCGCCAAAAACAACCCGTCCATCCGTCCGTCCGTCCGTTGTCCCAACACAGGAACCACAGGTAACGGTTCCAATAAAAAAACTAATGTTGTTACTGGTCTCCGTAATTACCAAATTTCAATCTGGCGAGAGCTGGTCTGAAATTCTTGTGTATATACTTGGCCAGGTCGATACACTGTTCGGTATCAATCTGGATGTTCCTTTAGTACCCGCTGCAGAAACAACTTAAATGGCCCATAACACCACCATCGGTATAGGCATCCTACAATGGAATGCCCGGAGCATTAATAAAAATGGCACTGAATTATTAAATTATATAGAAAGTAGACCTGAAATTAATATTATTTGTCTACAAGAGACTTGGCTTACCAAAAACACCAACTTTTTTATTCCAGGTTTTTACCCCCCAATATTAAAAGATCGCCCTGAACATCAACGGGGGGGGGGGGGGAGGTGTAGCAATATATATACGGGATAACCTCGTGTTTCATGAATTAGATATCACAAGTAACGTATTGGAGGTGGTCGGTGCTGTTATAAAATTACACGACAAATCTATAAGTATAGTAAATGTATACAACACCGCTACTTCCAATAAACACGAGGATTATACCCATCTAAACCAATTTATAAGTACCCCATACATCATGTGTGGGGATTTTAATAGCCATCATACCCTATGGGGAGGCAATTACTGTAGTGCTAAAGGCAATGCCTTATACACTTATATAGAAAATAATGACCTTACACTACTAAATGATGGCTCGGGCACCCGAGTAAATATATCAACTTTTGAAATGTCAGTATTAGACCTTACCTTAGCTACACCAGACATTGCCGGACAGTGTACCTGGAGGGTTCACGAACACAATTTTGACAGTGACCACTTCCCCATCATTACACACTATAGATGTAAACCGTTAAGAAATAATACAGGTAATAAAGCGGGTTGGAATTTTAACAGGGCTGACTGGGTGGGCTATACAACATCTAGTGAAAGGGAAGTAACTCCGGTATTACTGGACGGCAATGTCGAGTCAAGTCTAAAAAATATCACCCAGGCCATAATAAATATAACTAATATTAATGTTCCTTTAAAGCAGAAAAAGAACTATAAATATTCTGCAGTACCATGGTGGAATGGGGATTGTGAGCGGGCAGTACGTGCCAAGCGCAAGGCTTATAACAAAGCCAGGAGAAGTTTTAATTATTCTTACTTGCAGGACTACAGAGAGAAAAGAGAGGCTTGTAAAACAGTTATCAATACAGCAAAAAAAGAACATTGGCAAAACTACTGTAACACCATTAATAAAGACACTACCATGGCCAAGGTCTGGAAAGCTGTCAAGGACATGAAAAACACAAACACATGTAAAGAAATACCTGCACTAATACACAACAATACACACATTACAGAAAATAAAGAAAAAACAAACTTATTTGCAGCCTCCTTTTCCTCTGTAAGTAGTACCGAAAATTATAATCAAGATTTTTTGCAGCACAAAACACAATTTGAACAAGAACAGTCTGATTTTATTAATAATACAGAACCTTGTGATAACCATATAAACAATATTTTTACATTTCAGGAATTCACTGATGCGCTTGCGCAAACTAAAGACACAAGTCCTGGGGAAGATAAAATAACATATAACATGTATAAAAAATTAAGTGTTCCAGCACAGAAAGTCTTATTAGATTATATCAACCTGGTATGGATAAGCCAAAAAGTCCCTAATAGCTGGAAACACTCCATTGTTGTTCCAATATTTAAGAAAGGAAAAAATCCTAATATACCACTTTCTTACAGGCCCATCTCACTTACATCCACCCTTTGTAAACTTATGGAGAAAATGGTCAACAATCGCCTCAAATGGTACCTTGAGTGCAACAATTTACTTACAATCAATCAATGCGGGTTTAGATCTAACCGTGGAACAACCGACCAACTAATAAAACTAACTAACGAAATTCAAAAAGCCAACCTTAATAAAGAAAGTCTATTAGCTGTATTTATTGATTTTGAAAAAGCATTCGACATGATGTGGAAAGATGGTTTATTATATAAAATGAAAAATATGGGTATACATGGAAACATGTATGGTTTTATTAAAGATTTTTTACAGGGCCGAACTATACAAGTGCGTATAGGGGAGACGTACTCAGAAGTATACCCAATTGAAAACGGTACCCCCCAGGGCTCAGTGATCAGTCCTACATTATTTAATATCTGTATAAATGACATATCTGACTGTATTACTATTAAACAAAATATATCACAATTTGCAGATGATAGTGCCATCTGGAAAGCACATCGTAACCTACAACTATTGAGCACCGCTCTATCCAAAGACATTACTAACATTCTAAATTGGTGTAATACATGGGGATTCAAAATATCTGAAACCAAAACTATTGCAGTGCTATTTCGCAGAAGGGGTTCTGCTGAGTTTAAGTCAAGAACATCGGAGGTGAAAATTAAAATGGGGGAAACACTTATATCTATTAAAAATGTTGCAAAATTTCTTGGTATGTTTTATGACAGAGGTTTAACCTGGAGCACACATATAGATTCTGTGATACAGCGGTGCGAACAACGCCTAAATTTAATAAAACATTTAAGTGGTACTAACTGGGGCTGCGATCGTTATATACTAACTACATTATATAAAACCTTAATTAGAAGTATAGTAGAGTATGGCGCTGAAGTATATAACTCAGCCGGCGATACACATCTAGCGCGCCTAGATCAATTACAATATAAATGTTTAATGACTTGTTTGCATGCTATGAAAGGCACTTCACTTTCTAGTCTGCAGGCGGAAGCCTCAGACCCACCCTTTCAACTCCACAGGAACTTTTTAATTTGTAAATATCAGCTGAAAATTGAGGGACTTAAAACCCCGCACCCTACAATAAACAGCCTAACAGAAGATGCCAAATTCATATATAATGAACCTAAAATGCCAATAACATACAAATCGTACTACACTTCGATAAAAACAATCAAATCTTCTTTTCAGGTAGCAAACATCACATCTCACACCTCCGAGTTCAGCCCAATCCCACTGTGGACCCTGAGCAAACCGGAAGTGAGCACCACACTACACGACACCGTAAACAAGTCAATGTCGCCGGCAGATGCCCTAGGTCCTGCAGGTCAATATATCCTATCTTTTTCAGGAGTACACATATATACTGATGGATCTAAAGATCCAACCACACAACTATGTGGATGTGCTTTTGTCATTCCGGAAATGAATATCACAAACAAATTCAGACTAAGTAATCATATTTCAATTATGACTGCTGAACTAACAGCTATTCTACTCACTCTCTACAATTTTTAAACACCATTGAAACTAATAACTATGTATATGTAATATTTACAGACTCACTGAGTTCATTGCAGGCTATACAAACGCCAGCTTTCAACATTAAGAATCCAATTGTTTATGAAATTTTATATCTATTGTCTGTAATACGGACTGTTCAGTTAGCTTGGATTCCGAGCCATGTCGGCATCCTAGGTAATGACTTGGCGGATACGGAAGCCAAAGCTGCCCTTAAATTAGAGCACGTCATAGTTAAAGTCCCTCTATCTAAGGACGAAGTAAGGTCTTTTTTGCAGGCACAGGAAACTAAAATCTGGCAAACTAAATGGAATGAACCAGACGTGGGGAGGTCTATGAAAACACAAATGCCCATTTTGAAAAAATTTACCAACAAAATTAATTGTAAAAATTTACAGCTAACCAGAGCATATACCCGTCTTCGACTGGGAAAATGCCGCCTCAAATTTTATCTATACCAAATGAATTTACATTCTGATGGATTATGTGAAACATGTAACGTTCCAGAAACCATAGAACACTATCTTTTATATTGTGATAAATTTTATTTACAGAGACAACGTTTTATACAGAGATGCCGACATATATCAAGACACCAATACACCAATTAAATTGTTTCAGTTATTTTCAGACTCCCCACAGGTCTCATCAGCTGTAACCAAATTCATCTCAACAACAGGAATGGCAGGAGCACTATAGGTATCATTATATATACTGTGTACTCACATGTACATATCTCTTGTAGTCTACGGACTACTTTGTGCTTGGCACGTACTTTTTAAAATCTGACTATTCGACAGAAGCCAGCACAGGGGCCTGTCGCATCATCAGTCACCAGTGGCTTATAATAAGACACCTTTTATATTAATTGTTACAATATCCACCGGGAAGACCGTATTTCTTTAGAATAGGCTAGATGTGTAGTGCTAGGTCTAGGGGGGTTGGGCATTAGTGGTGTGCCGTATCGCTCGGCACACCTTATAGGCCCATCCCCCAACCCCATCCCGCTCTTTTTTGCATAAATAACTTTTTATAAATAAGGGGGGAGTTTGTGATACTGCTGCGTCAGTTGAAACAAACGATTTATTAAACTATATATGTAAAGTCCTAATAAATAGGGAGGTTTTTTTTTTTTTGCTTTTATAGCTAGTTTTTGTTAGGAAATAACACTTTAAGCTTTTCAGTAAGATTTTTCAATAGTATAGGACTAAATAGCATTATAGCACATCATGTACCACCGCTGATGGTTAGCTTATATCAGCCCGACACGAGTGCAACAAATATCATGTTCATTATCGTCCAGCATTTAGGTTATCGACATTCATAAATCATATGATGACATGGTTCCATGATACGTCCGGAAGGGGGTCCCCAACCACTATTGTGGAAACATTGAAGATTCATAACGTCCGGGCCGCTGGTTAGCTTATAGTGACCTCGGAGACGGATGACCTTTAGTCTGAACTTGAACATAAATTTAAGGGTTAAGTATACATGTGAGTACATTTACACACACGTGTGACAAAATTTTCATATATATACTTTACATACTTTAAATACACATGTATTTTGCACTTGTGACTGGAGAAGTGGTATAATGGTGTTAAAACACTTGTTTTTCTTACGGGGCTAGTTACTAACACTACAAATGTACATCACCTTTTTTCCATAAGAAAAATGGCGATAAACTATCGCTCAAGGATTATTATTTTTTCTTTATAATATACTAATATTAACAAATCCTTGAGTCAGAATGTAACTTTTTTTTTTTTTTTTTTTTTTTATAATCACCAGTCGGTGAACAGTATGTGGTACTTTTACCAAATACTATCGACCTCCCTCCACTGATACAGGTGTGGACAAAGGGAGGTAATCCAAACTCCGGCCAGAAGACAGGGCTTGGCCCATCTGGCAAAATTTTTCAATAAGTTATTCTTCATTTTTTTTAACACTTGATAAACCCCCTGTAACGAAAACTGTACTCGTGGCAGGAGATACAGTTTGACAAATGAACAATCAATGTTTTTTATCCTACAATCCACCACAATTTTCTGGCATCTTCTCTGTAAATTAACTATAATAACGAACTGATTCATAATAATATGAACATGGTCTCATCCTTTTGATTTTCCTTAAAAACTTATTCCTTATATATACCAACATCCAATTTCCTCTAGTAACCTGGATAATTACCTTATAAAATTATTTTTGATCGGTTTAGAAGCTACCGACACACTCTACTTGTTTTCCTTCTGTTTGATAAATAATACATGGGTCTCCCCCCACTGTACAGATGTGGAATAGGGGAGGCAACCCCTACATTACACCGGCCAGGATACATAAGGGCATGGCCCGCCTGGCATTTTTTCTCTAACGATTTTTATCTCTTTATCTTAAACTATATATACATAGTATAACTGTATAGTTATATTATTAGTCAACGTTTAACGTGGCAGATTAAACAGTTGATCTACATAATTATAGATATATGAAAGAATACAGCTAATCTGGCTTCTAACTCCATTAAATTTTTTAAATTTTATTTTTTTTTTTAATCTTTTAAATTTATTCTTTTAATTAACTATACAAATAATACGTATCCGTACGTAAAAAAATTTTAAGCTGGTTGGTTCCCTCACATTAAGTTACTTTACTAAGTATCAAATAATTATTATTGACGGCGAAGTCATTTGATACTATATTTTTAAATTAATTTTTATAAATAGATTTATATTACAAATTTTGATCAATATATCTAAGTGATTAATAACAAAGTTCTCATTGTTTTTCTCCTCTACTTTAATAACGCATACACTTAATATAATTTAAAAGTCAGCACACACCATAGGAACCCCCGGACAATCTATACCTCCGGCCAAACCCGGCAAAAGGACAAAGTACCGTACTTAACGGAAGCGGTGAAGTCCTCTACTGTCGGGTGTAACTGGTTGTACTAGACCCGGGGCACAAAACAACTGTTAAAAATACTCCCCTATGAACAACAACATACCACAATAACTACACTTTTTATAAAACAGAAAAATTATTTTCATATATACCAATAAAATGTAAATTTTTTATATACATTTATCAGTAAGCCTTCTTGGCCCCTTTCGGTCGCCCTCCCACGACATAAACATACTATCACGTGGGACAACGTAACACCTACCACAATAGCGACTGGCGCACATGGGCCCGCCCAACCCGCCACTACCACCCACCAAGTTCCAGTTTGGGGTTATACTCGTATCGGCACTCGTCGTAGTAGTAACATGGCACCCAAAGCAAGCGGATCTAAAGGAGCTAAGAAGGCGGCCACCAAGGCTAAGGCCAACCGTGGAACTGACAAGAAAAGGAGGAGGAAGAGGAGGGAATCCTACAGCATCTACATCTACAAGGTGTTGAAACAGGTGCACCCCGACACCGGTGTGTCCAGCAAGGCTATGTCCATCATGAACAGCTTTGTCAACGACATCTTTGAGAGAATCGCCGCTGAGGCTTCCCGTCTCGCTCACTACAACAAGAGGTCCACCATCACCAGTCGGGAGATCCAGACAGCTGTCCGTCTCCTTTTGCCCGGTGAATTGGCCAAGCACGCCGTCAGTGAGGGAACCAAGGCTGTCACCAAGTACACCAGCTCCAAGTAAACTTCTGAACAAAGTTTACTGAAACCACAAACGGCCCTTTTCAGGGCCACCCATATTTCCCAAAAAGTCCCCAATGTCACTCGAAAATGCGCAATATGTTATTTGTTATAGTAGTTAGTTATTGGTGTGAAAGAGATATTGATGAAATATTGGTCCAAGACTTACATACACAAGTGAAACACATATTTAATGATGATTACAAAACATATTAACTTTACCATTGGAGACAAATAAATGACAATGTCGTTACCCACACATATGCTAATGTTGTTGTCGTCTGTAAGCGTATGGAAAAGGAGTAAATTATAAATGAATTATATAAAGATGCTACACGACCGATGAATGGTAATGTTTATGTATGAAAAAACTTGAGCCGACAACAATAAGTATTTTTCTTCAATAACAAGTTTACTTACTTATACACCATTGGAAATGTAATAAAAACAGGTTTGTAATATAACTAATTCCAATCCATAACACTGTCTGAAATGAAATGAGGTACTGATTGCGCAGACAACAAAAGGAAAACTAATTATTATAAATGTAAAGTAGAGGTTATACACGTATTAAGCATCAATTACTGGCCAACTGATGTTGTTATTTAGTTCCATATATGTATATTTTATTTGTGTGTGTACCCATTTATCGTTATGTGTATGCGTAAAATTCACTGTGTGGTAATATTTATATTGATATGTGTATTCCGTCTGTAGATAGACATAATATTTGTTGTTGTTTTGAATCGGCTACACATGCGTATGGTATAGTATGGTATGGTATATTCTAGATTAAATAAAAATTTGTTATTGCATACTTTGGATTTGGTAAAATATATTTTTGTATTATATTTATGTAAGATTGTTTAATACTTTGGGTACGTTGAGAAAAATTAGTGCTACAACACTTTGCGTAATTTCGAGTGATATAGGAGCTTTTTGAGAAGTTTGGTGGCCCTAAAAAGGGCCGTTTGTTTTGGTTGTAGACAGGCTTCGTTCTGGTTTAACCGCCAAATCCGTACAGAGTACGTCCTTGCCTCTTCAGAGCGTACACAACATCCATAGCTGTGACAGTCTTCCTCTTGGCATGCTCGGTGTATGTAACGGCATCCCTGATGACATTCTCAAGGAAAACCTTAAGGACACCACGGGTCTCTTCGTAGATGAGTCCAGAGATACGTTTCACACCACCTCGGCGAGCCAGACGACGAATAGCGGGCTTGGTGATACCCTGGATGTTATCACGCAACACCTTCCTGTGCCTCTTGGCACCTCCCTTTCCGAGTCCCTTTCCTCCTTTACCTCTTCCAGACATGTTTACAGACTGCGAGCAGTGACTGAAATGACTCCGCTCACTGAAAACCGCGTCATATAAGAATGTCTAGGCCGTGTGAGAAGACCTCTGCGTTTTTGTAAGCACGGCTTTCATTGGTCATAATTCCAGCGTTCTCTACAGCGGTGTGGTATGGTGTTATGTGGACACATGTGTACACAGTAAACGTGAAATGATATGTTATTTCAAAGGACTTGTTATGTGCGACTAATTTTTTTTATGAAACATGAATAGATACTTAATAAACAAGTACAGTAAATTGCGTTTGATGTAATGGTATACATGCATATTGTAGCAATATTTCAGATAACCTTTATCATATTTATCCTCTTATTAAAATAGAGCTACACAGGTTTTAATGTTGATTAAGTTTAACTGTTGATTATGTGTGAAGAGAGTATATTGTATTAGATACGTGTTTAACGTGAAGGTGTCAAGTAATGAAATAGTCTATAACATAACGGTGATACAGTATGTTTTGAAAAATGTGTCGTAGTTTAATAACAAATGCTAGGGTGCATGTATAATTTGTGTGCATTTTGTCAGAGTTTTGTACATGTTTTGTTTGCTAGGTTGTATACTAAGTGTGAAAGCCGTATAATTAATGACATTAATACACATCTAAAATGTTGTAATTGCTGAGTGAAGTATTGTATGTTCGTTTTTATTAAAAACAAGACGGTCCAAGCGGTTTAAAAGCATTTATTGTGTGGTATCCGATACATATAACACGAGGAAAAAAACTTGCTACCTGAAAAAAAAAATACCCCCAAAAAAATCGCGCCTCGCTCCGCTCGGCGCACAAACAAATCACAAAACAACAACAAAAACACACAAAACAAACAAAACACAACATACAAACCCTTTTTTTTTTTTTGGGGGGCCTTTTTTCCTTTTTTTTTTTAACCAAAACTACAACCATTCAAATAACCAAACATACATTCATCGCATCACACCCAATACAAAAAAAAAGCATTCAATAACATACACACACATCAATACACATACAAAACAAAATCACACCAAAAATTAACAACATTTCAAACTATACACATTCATACACACAAAATTCACAACCAAAATAATCAACATTCCTACATCAATTCACACATTTTATTAACTCAATATTACAAATTATCTAACTTATACATTCACACTCTATCCTATCAACTTCACTACAATACCATACACACTCAATCATCTTCTTCATTCATATCACAACAACACTTTTTAAAAATTATCTTCAATATGACATTACTTCAAGTATACGCCATAAATAGCCTATTCTTCTATATAATTATATAGTGATGGTTATATTTCCATCAAGGACCATGGGGGTGATGATGCGTATTTTTCGAGTGTATAGGGAACTTTTTGGGAAATTTGGTGGCCCTGAAAAGGGCCGTTTTGTTTAGTGATGTACAGAGGTACTGCTTAAGCACGTTCTCCGCGGATACGGCGAGCCAGCTGGATGTCCTTTGGCATAATGGTGACACGCTTGGCGTGGATGGCGCACAGGTTGGTGTCTTCGAAGAGTCCGACCAAGTAAGCTTCGCTAGCCTCCTGGAGAGCCATAACGGCAGAGCTCTGGAACCTAAGGTCAGTCTTGAAGTCCTGGGCGATTTCACGGACGAGACGCTGGAAGGGCAGTTTCCTGATGAGGAGTTCAGTGCTCTTCTGGTACCTACGGATTTCACGGAGAGCGACTGTTCCTGGCCTGTACCTGTGAGGTTTCTTCACTCCTCCGGTGGCTGGGGCGCTCTTACGGGCGGCCTTGGTAGCCAACTGTTTACGTGGGGCCTTGCCTCCAGTGGATTTACGAGCGGTCTGCTTTGTACGAGCCATTTCTGATGTTTACCAGTCGAAGTTCAACGGTAGAATGACAAAAATTCTGTCAGTGCTATTTTTGTGCTCCCCGCTCCGTTAGAGAACATGGCGACGATTGGTCGCCGGATATGTAATCACGCTTTCGATTGGCCGCTATCTACAATCCTTCATTGGCCGCCAGGCGTGTACAATCCGCCAAGTTTCGATCCTACCTAGGCTTGTGTTTGCGGCAAAACTGTCTACTATGAAAACATGTCATAATGATAAACATTGATACGATTCCAATTATGACTGATAATTATACGACGGTCTAACACGGAACTTGTGACTATTGATAATAATTCAACATACCTGCCACAATGATTAAAATATTGCAATCAATGTGACAAATAAATATGTTTTGAGATACACTCACAGTAGAAACGTGATATTTCCATGCATGTAATGTACAGTTTTATGTATATAAACAATAAATGCCCATGTTTGTGTGGCAAAATAGCAACAATAACTTAATTGTGCTTAATTTATAACTACTCAAATTCAATACAATAACATGCGTTGCTGCTTTGCCACACGATCATGAGCATTTCATTTACCATATTGTGTATATACATCACTACACGTATGACAGTACTCATGTTTATAAATATAAATGACAAATATGTGTTAGGTTATTAGTATCCTCTCTTTCCCTTTTCTCTTGTTAGGTTAGGTTAGGTTAGGTTAGATTAGTTTAGTTTACTACTGGACGGCACTACTTGAGGACATATTATAATCTAGGAGTTGTCTTCACTTCAGAATAAATAAAATAAAACAGCTAGCTATTAGATAACACATACGACTCCTCCCACTCTTCACTCGTTTTCCCTTCCTAACTTCTGTTCCTATGTTTTCTCGTACCCGTAAACGGTTTATCGTGAAGGTACGTTTATACCCTTAAACTTAACATTACGTGTACATGTGCGTGCATTTACTTTTATTCATAGGAAGTAACTACATACAGGCAAAACAGGTTTGTTATGAAAATTGACTTGCGTGTGATTTCGTTTGTTTTTATTGATTCAATCAATCATTCACTTGCTTGTTTAACATTTTTTTTTCTTTCTTATTATTGTTGTGTTCATAATTTTTCAATATAGCATGCTACTTTTTGTCATTGTACATTTCTGTGTGGTTATTGAATGAAAACAACAAGGTTTTTGGTGTTGTGTTGCGTATATTTTCGAGATAATTCATATGATCACTTTTTGAGAAAAGTGGGTGGCCCTGAAAAGGGCCGTTTTTTGTTAGTGTAGAAAGCACACTGGAACCGTTTACTTGGCGGCGGGTTTGCTGGTCTTCTTGGGGAGAAGTACAGCCTGGATGTTGGGGAGGACACCACCCTGGGCAATGGTGACACCCGACAGCAGTTTGTTCAACTCCTCGTCGTTTCTGATGGCCAGCTGGAGATGACGGGGGATGATTCTGGTCTTCTTGTTATCCCTGGCGGCGTTACCTGCCAATTCCAAAACTTCAGCGGCTAGGTACTCGAGGACAGCGGCCAAGTAGACTGGGGCTCCGGCTCCAACTCTCTCGGCATAGTTTCCCTTTCGGAGAAGACGATGGATACGTCCGACTGGGAACTGAAGTCCGGCACGGGATGATCGGCTCTTTGCCTTTCCCTTAACTTTTCCTCCCTTACCACGTCCAGACATCTTGATACGTTCGGCTAGTTACTGTAAACAGATATAGCAGAAATGAACCCTAGCACGCCGTCAAGCGTTTTATACCCCACAGGTAGGATCGAAATTGCAGCGAGCGAAAAAGTCGGGGGTGTTTTCAGTGAGCCGTCGAGGTTCGAGTGGTTTGTTGGCTCACCGCTATATTTTCGATCCTACCTGCGAGGGCTATGGTATAAAAGGAAAAAATTGAACAGTTTGGGGTTATACTCGTATCGGCACTCGTCGTAGTAGTAACATGGCACCCAAAGCAAGCGGATCTAAAGGAGCTAAGAAGGCGGCCACCAAGGCTAAGGCCAACCGTGGAACTGACAAGAAAAGGAGGAGGAAGAGGAGGGAATCCTACAGCATCTACATCTACAAGGTGTTGAAACAGGTGCACCCCGACACCGGTGTGTCCAGCAAGGCTATGTCCATCATGAACAGCTTTGTCAACGACATCTTTGAGAGAATCGCCGCTGAGGCTTCCCGTCTCGCTCACTACAACAAGAGGTCCACCATCACCAGTCGGGAGATCCAGACAGCTGTCCGTCTCCTTTTGCCCGGTGAATTGGCCAAGCACGCCGTCAGTGAGGGAACCAAGGCTGTCACCAAGTACACCAGCTCCAAGTAAACTTCTGAACAAAGTTTACTGAAACCACAAACGGCCCTTTTCAGGGCCACCCATATTTCCCAAAAAGTCCCCAATGTCACTCGAAAATGCGCAATATGTTATTTGTTATAGTATTAGTTATTGGTGTGAAAGAGATATTGATGAAATATTGGTCCAAGACTTACATACACAAGTGAAACACATATTTAATGATGATTACAAAACATATTAACTTTACCATTGGAGACAAATAAATGACAATGTCGTTACCCACACATATGCTAATGTTGTTGTCGTCTGTAAGCGTATGGAAAAGGAGTAAATATTATAATGAATATATAAAGATGCTACACGACCGATGAATGGTAATGTTTATGTATGAAAAAACTTGAGCCGACAACAATAAGTATTTTTCTTCAATAACAAGTTTACTTACTTACTTACTTATCACCATTGGAAATGTAATAAAAACAGGTTGTATGTAATATAACTAATTCCAATCCATAACACTGTCTGAAATGAAATGAGGTACTGATTGCGCAGACAACAAAAGGAAAACTAATTATTATAAATGTAAAGTAGAGGTTATACACGTATTAAGCATCAATTACTGGCCAACTGATGTTGTTATTTAGTTCCATATATGTATATTTTATTTGTGTGTACCCATTTATCGTTTTATGTGTATGCGTAAAATTCACTGTGTGGTAATATTTATATTGATATGTGTATTCCGTCTGTAGATAGACATAATATTTGTTGTTGTTTTGAATCGGCTACACATGCGTATGGTATAGTATGGTATGGTATATTCTAGATTAAATAAAAAATTTGTTATTGCATACTTTGGATTTGGTACAATATATTTTTGTATTATATTTATGTAAGATTGTTTAATACTTTGGGTACGTTGAGAAAAATTAGTGCTACAACACTTTGCGTAATTTCGAGTGATATAGGAGCTTTTTGAGAAGTTTGGTGGCCCTAAAAAGGGCCGTTTGTTTTGGTTGTAGACAGGCTTCGTTCTGGTTTAACCGCCAAATCCGTACAGAGTACGTCCTTGCCTCTTCAGAGCGTACACAACATCCATAGCTGTGACAGTCTTCCTCTTGGCATGCTCGGTGTATGTAACGGCATCCCTGATGACATTCTCAAGGAAAACCTTAAGGACACCACGGGTCTCTTCGTAGATGAGTCCAGAGATACGTTTCACACCACCTCGGCGAGCCAGACGACGAATAGCGGGCTTGGTGATACCCTGGATGTTATCACGCAACACCTTCCTGTGCCTCTTGGCACCTCCCTTTCCGAGTCCCTTTCCTCCTTTACCTCTTCCAGACATGTTTACAGACTGCGAGCAGTGACTGAAATGACTCCGCTCACTGAAAACCGCGTCATATAAGAATGTCTAGGCCGTGTGAGAAGACCTCTGCGTTTTTGTAAGCACGGCTTTCATTGGTCATAATTCCAGCGTTCTCTACAGCGGTGTGGTATGGTGTTATGTGGACACATGTGTACACAGTAAACGTGAAATGATATGTTATTTCAAAGGACTTGTTATGTGCGACTAATTTTTTTTATGAAACATGAATAGATACTTAATAAACAAGTACAGTAAATTGCGTTTGATGTAATGGTATACATGCATATTGTAGCAATATTTCAGATAACCTTTATCATATTTATCCTCTTATTAAAATAGAGCTACACATGTTGATTAAGTTTAACTGTTGATTATGTGTGAAGAGAGTATATTGTATTAGATACGTGTTTAACGTGAAGGTGTCAAGTAATGAAATAGTCTATAACATAACGGTGATACAGTATGTTTTGAAAAATGTGTCGTAGTTTAATAACAAATGCTAGGGTGCATGTATAATTTGTGTGCATTTTGTCAGAGTTTTGTACATGTTTTGTTTGCTAGGTTGTATACTAAGTGTGAAAGCCGTATAATTAATGACATTAATACACATCTAAAATGTTGTAATTGCTGAGTGAAGTATTGTATGTTCGTTTTTATTAAAAACAAGACGGTCCAAGCGGTTTAAAAGCATTTATTGTGTGGTATCCGATACATATAACACGAGGAAAAAAACTTGCTACCTGAAAAAAAAAAAATACCCCCAAAAAAAATCGCGCCTCGCTCCGCTCGGCGCACAAACAAATCACAAAACAACAACAAAAACACACAAAACAACAAACACAACACTACACCCATTTTTTTTTTTTTTAACTTTTTTTCTTTTTTTTTTTTAACCAAAACTACAACCATTCAAATAACCAAACATACATTCATCGCATCACAACAATACAAAAAAAATCATTCAATAACATACACACACATCAATACACATACAAAACAAAATCACACCAAAAATTACACAACATTTCAAACTATACACATTCATACACACAAAATTCACAACCAAAATAATCAACATTCCTACATCAATTCACACATTTTATTAACTCAATATATTACAAATTATCTAACTTATACATTCACACTCTATCCTATCAACTTCACTACAATACCATACACACTCAATCATCTTCTTCATTCATATCACAACAACACTTTTTAAAAATTATCTTCAATATGACATTACTTCAAGTATACGCCATAAATAGCCTATTCTTCTATATAATTATATAGTGATGGTTATATTTCCATCAAGGACCATGGGGGTGATGATGCGTATTTTTCGAGTGTATAGGGAACTTTTTGGGAAATTTGGTGGCCCTGAAAAGGGCCGTTTTGTTTAGTGATGTACAGAGGTACTGCTTAAGCACGTTCTCCGCGGATACGGCGAGCCAGCTGGATGTCCTTTGGCATAATGGTGACACGCTTGGCGTGGATGGCGCACAGGTTGGTGTCTTCGAAGAGTCCGACCAAGTAAGCTTCGCTAGCCTCCTGGAGAGCCATAACGGCAGAGCTCTGGAACCTAAGGTCAGTCTTGAAGTCCTGGGCGATTTCACGGACGAGACGCTGGAAGGGCAGTTTCCTGATGAGGAGTTCAGTGCTCTTCTGGTACCTACGGATTTCACGGAGAGCGACTGTTCCTGGCCTGTACCTGTGAGGTTTCTTCACTCCTCCGGTGGCTGGGGCGCTCTTACGGGCGGCCTTGGTAGCCAACTGTTTACGTGGGGCCTTGCCTCCAGTGGATTTACGAGCGGTCTGCTTTGTACGAGCCATTTCTGATGTTTACCAGTCGAAGTTCAACGGTAGAATGACAAAAATTCTGTCAGTGCTATTTTTGTGCTCCCCGCTCCGTTAGAGAACATGGCGACGATTGGTCGCCGGATATGTAATCACGCTTTCGATTGGCCGCTATCTACAATCCTTCATTGGCCGCCAGGCGTGTACAATCCGCCAAGTTTCGATCCTACCTAGGCTTGTGTTTGCGGCAAAACTGTCTACTATGAAAACATGTCATAATGATAAACATTGATACGATTCCAATTATGACTGATAATTATACGACGGTCTAACACTTGTGACTATTGATAATAATTCAACATACCTGCCACAATGATTAAAATATTGCAATCAATGTGACAAATAAATATGTTTTGAGATACACTCACAGTAGAAACGTGATATTTCCATGCATGTAATGTACAGTTTTATGTATATAAACAATAAATGCCCATGTTGTGTGGCAAAATAGCAACAATAACTTAATTGTGCTTAATTTATAACTACTCAAATTCAATACAATAACATGCGTTGCTGCTTTGCCACACGATCATGAGCATTTCATTTACCATATTGTGTATATACATCACTACACGTATGACAGTACTCATGTTTATAAATATAAATGACAAATATGTGTTAGGTTATTAGTATCCTCTCTATCCCCTTTCTCTTGTTAGGTTAGGTTAGGTTAGATTAGTTTAGTTTACTACTGGACGGCACTACTTGAGGACATATTATAATCTAGGAGTTGTCTTCACTTCAGAATAAATAAAATAAAACAGCTAGCTATTAGATAACACATACGACTCCTCCCACTCTTCACTCGTTTTCCCTTCCTAACTTCTGTTCCTATGTTTTCTCGTACCCGTAAACGGTTTATCGTGAAGGTACGTTTATACCCTTAAACTTAACATTACGTGTACATGTGCGTGCATTTACTTTTATTCATAGGAAGTAACTACATACAGGCAAAACAGGTTTGTTATGAAAATTGACTTGCGTGTGATTTCGTTTGTTTTTATTGATTCAATCAATCATTCACTTGCTTGTTTAACATTTTTTTTCAACATTTTTCTATTGTTGTGTTCATAATTTTTCAATATAGCATGCTACTTTTTCGTCATTGTACATTTCTGTGTGGTTATTGATTGAAAACAACAAGGTTTTTGGTGTTGTGTTGCGTATATTTTCGAGATAATTCATATGATCACTTTTTGAGAAAAGTGGGTGGCCCTGAAAAGGGCCGTTTTTTGTTAGTGTAGAAAGCACACTGGAACCGTTTACTTGGCGGCGGGTTTGCTGGTCTTCTTGGGGAGAAGTACAGCCTGGATGTTGGGGAGGACACCACCCTGGGCAATGGTGACACCCGACAGCAGTTTGTTCAACTCCTCGTCGTTTCTGATGGCCAGCTGGAGATGACGGGGGATGATTCTGGTCTTCTTGTTATCCCTGGCGGCGTTACCTGCCAATTCCAAAACTTCAGCGGCTAGGTACTCGAGGACAGCGGCCAAGTAGACTGGGGCTCCGGCTCCAACTCTCTCGGCATAGTTTCCCTTTCGGAGAAGACGATGGATACGTCCGACTGGGAACTGAAGTCCGGCACGGGATGATCGGCTCTTTGCCTTTCCCTTAACTTTTCCTCCCTTACCACGTCCAGACATCTTGATACGTTCGGCTAGTTACTGTAAACAGATATAGCAGAAATGAACCCTAGCACGCCGTCAAGCGTTTTATACCCCACAGGTAGGATCGAAATTGCAGCGAGCGAAAAAGTCGGGGGTGTTTTCAGTGAGCCGTCGAGGTTCGAGTGGTTTGTTGGCTCACCGCTATATTTTCGATCCTACCTGCGAGGGCTATGGTATAAAAGGAAAAAATTGAACAGTTTGGGGTTATACTCGTATCGGCACTCGTCGTAGTAGTAACATGGCACCCAAAGCAAGCGGATCTAAAGGAGCTAAGAAGGCGGCCACCAAGGCTAAGGCCAACCGTGGAACTGACAAGAAAAGGAGGAGGAAGAGGAGGGAATCCTACAGCATCTACATCTACAAGGTGTTGAAACAGGTGCACCCCGACACCGGTGTGTCCAGCAAGGCTATGTCCATCATGAACAGCTTTGTCAACGACATCTTTGAGAGAATCGCCGCTGAGGCTTCCCGTCTCGCTCACTACAACAAGAGGTCCACCATCACCAGTCGGGAGATCCAGACAGCTGTCCGTCTCCTTTTGCCCGGTGAATTGGCCAAGCACGCCGTCAGTGAGGGAACCAAGGCTGTCACCAAGTACACCCAGCTCCAAGTAAACTTCTGAACAAAGTTTACTGAAACCACAAACGGCCCTTTTCAGGGCCACCCATATTTCCCAAAAAGTCCCCAATGTCACTCGAAAATGCGCAATATGTTATTTGTTATAGTAGTTAGTTATTGGTGTGAAAGAGATATTGATGAAATATTGGTCCAAGACTTACATACACAAGTGAAACACATATTTAATGATGATTACAAAACATATTAACTTTACCATTGGAGACAAATAAATGACAATGTCGTTACCCACACATATGCTAATGCTGTCGTCTGTTTATAAATGAATTATATAAAGATGCTACACGACCGATGAATGGTAATGTTTATGTATGAAAAAACTTGAGCCGACAACAATAAGTATTTTTCTTCAATAACAAGTTTACTTACTTACTTACTTATCACCATTGGAAATGTAATAAAAACAGGTATGTAATATAACTAATTCCAATCCATAACACTGTCTGAAATGAAATGAGGTACTGATTGCGCAGACAACAAAAGGAAAACTAATTATTATAAATGTCAAGTAGAGGTTATACACGTATTAAGCATCAATTACTGGCCAACTGATGTTGTTATTTAGTTCCATATATGTATATTTTATTTGTGTGTACCCATTTATCGTTTTATGTATGCGTAAAATTCACTGTGTGGTAATATTTATTTGATATGCGTATTCCGTCTGTAGATAGACATAATATTGTTGTTGTTTTGAATCGGCTACACATGCGTATGGTATGGTATGGTATATTCTAGATTAAATAAAAATTTGTTATTGCATAGTTTGGATTTGGTACAATATATTTTTGTATTATATTTATGTAAGATTGTTTAATACTTTGGGTACGTTGAGAAAAATTAGTGCTACAACACTTTGCGTAATTTCGAGTGATATAGGAGCTTTTTGAGAAGTTTGGTGGCCCTAAAAAGGGCCGTTTGTTTTGGTTGTAGACAGGCTTCGTTCTGGTTTAACCGCCAAATCCGTACAGAGTACGTCCTTGCCTCTTCAGAGCGTACACAACATCCATAGCTGTGACAGTCTTCCTCTTGGCATGCTCGGTGTATGTAACGGCATCCCTGATGACATTCTCAAGGAAAACCTTAAGGACACCACGGGTCTCTTCGTAGATGAGTCCAGAGATACGTTTCACACCACCTCGGCGAGCCAGACGACGAATAGCGGGCTTGGTGATACCCTGGATGTTATCACGCAACACCTTCCTGTGCCTCTTGGCACCTCCCTTTCCGAGTCCCTTTCCTCCTTTACCTCTTCCAGACATGTTTACAGACTGCGAGCAGTGACTGAAATGACTCCGCTCACTGAAAACCGCCACATATAAGAATGTCTAGGCCGTGTGAGAAGACCTCTGCGTTTTTGTAAGCACGGCTTTCATTGGTCATAATTCCAGCGTTCTCTACAGCGGTGTGGTATGGTGTTATGTGGACACATGTGTACACAGTAAACGTGAAATGATATGTTATTTCAAAGGACTTGTTATGTGCGACTAATTTTTTTATGAAACATGAATAGATACTTAATAAACAAGTACAGTAAATTGCGTTTGATGTAATGGTATACATGCATATTGTAGCAATATTTCAGATAACCTTTATCATATTTATCCTCCTATTAAAATAGAGTTACACGGGTTTTAATGTTGATTAAGTTTAACTGTTGATTATGTGTGAAGAGAGTATATTGTATTAGATACGTGTTTAACGTGAAGGTCTCAAGTAATGAAATAGTCTATAACATAACGGTGATACAGTATGTTTTGAAAAATGTGTCGTAGTTTAATAACAAATGCTAGGGTGCATGTATAATTTGTGTGCATTTTGTCAGAGTTTTGTACATGTTTTGTTTGCTAGGTTGTATACTAAGTGTGAAAGCCGTATAATTAATGACATTAATACACATCTAAAATGTTGTAATTGCTGAGTGAAGTATTGTATGTTCGTTTTTATTAAAAACAAGACGGTCCAAGCGGTTTAAAAGCATTTATTGTGTGGTATCCGATACATATAACACGAGGAAAAAAACTTGCTACCTGAAAAAAAAAAAATACCCCCAAAAAAATCGCGCCTCGCTCCGCTCGGCGCACAAACAAATCACAAAAAACAACAACAAAAACACACAAAACAAACAAAACACAACATATACACCCTTTTTTTTTTTTAACTTTTTTTCTTTTTTTTTTTTAACCAAAACTACAACCATTCAAATAACCAAACATACATTCATCGCATCACACCCAATACAAAAAACAATCATTCAATAACATACACACACATCAATACACATACAAAACAAAAAAACACCAAAAATTACAACATTTCAAACTATACACATTCATACACACAAAATTCACAACCAAAATAATCAACATTCCTACATCAATTCACACATTTTATTAACTCAATATTACAAATTATCTAACTTATACATTCACACTCTATCCTATCAACTTCACTACAATACCATACACACTCAATCATCTTCTTCATTCATATCACAACAACACTTTTTAAAAATTATCTTCAATATGACATTACTTCAAGTATACGCCATAAATAGCCTATTCTTCTATATAATTATATAGTGATGGTTATATTTCCATCAAGGACCATGGGGGTGATGATGCGTATTTTTCGAGTGTATAGGGAACTTTTTGGGAAATTTGGTGGCCCTGAAAAGGGCCGTTTTGTTTAGTGATGTACAGAGGTACTGCTTAAGCACGTTCTCCGCGGATACGGCGAGCCAGCTGGATGTCCTTTGGCATAATGGTGACACGCTTGGCGTGGATGGCGCACAGGTTGGTGTCTTCGAAGAGTCCGACCAAGTAAGCTTCGCTAGCCTCCTGGAGAGCCATAACGGCAGAGCTCTGGAACCTAAGGTCAGTCTTGAAGTCCTGGGCGATTTCACGGACGAGACGCTGGAAGGGCAGTTTCCTGATGAGGAGTTCAGTGCTCTTCTGGTACCTACGGATTTCACGGAGAGCGACTTTCCTGGCCTGTACCTGTGAGGTTTCTTCACTCCTCCGGTGGCTGGGGCGCTCTTACGGGCGGCCTTGGTAGCCAACTGTTTACGTGGGGCCTTGCCTCCAGTGGATTTACGAGCGGTCTGCTTTGTACGAGCCATTTCTGATGTTTACCAGTCGAAGTTCAACGGTAGAATGACAAAAATTCTGTCAGTGCTATTTTTGTGCTCCCCGCTCCGTTAGAGAACATGGCGACGATTGGTCGCCGGATATGTAATCACGCTTTCGATTGGCCGCTATCTACAATCCTTCATTGGCCGCCAGGCGTGTACAATCCGCCAAGTTTCGATCCTACCTAGGCTTGTGTTTGCGGCAAAACTGTCTACTATGAAAACATGTCATAATGATAAACATTGATACGATTCCAATTATGACTGATAATTATACGACGGTCCTAACACTTGTGACTATTGATAATAATTCAACATACCTGCCACAATGATTAAAATATTGCAATCAATGTGACAAATAAATATGTTTTGAGATACACTCACAGTAGAAACGTGATATTTCCATGCATGTAATGTACAGTTTTATGTATATAAACAATAAATGCCCATGTTTGTGTGGCAAAATAGCAACAATAACTTAATTGTGCTTAATTTATAACTACTCAAATTCAATACAATAACATGCGTTGCTGCTTTGCCACACGATCATGAGCATTTCATTTACCATATTGTGTATATACATCACTACACGTATGACAGTACTCATGTTTATAAATATAAATGACAAATATGTGTTAGGTTATTAGTATCCTCTCTTTCCCTTTTCTCTTGTTAGGTTAGGTTAGGTTAGGTTAGATTAGTTTAGTTTACTACTGGACGGCACTACTTGAGGACATATTATAATCTAGGAGTTGTCTTCACTTCAGAATAAATAAAATAAAACAGCTAGCTATTAGATAACACATACGACTCCTCCCACTCTTCACTCGTTTTCCCTTCCTAACTTCTGTTCCTATGTTTTCTCGTACCCGTAAACGGTTTATCGTGAAGGTACGTTTATACCCTTAAACTTAACATTACGTGTACATGTGCGTGCATTTACTTTTATTCATAGGAAGTAACTACATACAGGCAAAACAGGTTTGTTATGAAAATTGACTTGCGTGTGATTTCGTTTGTTTTTATTGATTCAATCAATCATTCACTTGCTTGTTTAACATTTTTTTTTCTTTCTTATTATTGTTGTGTTCATAATTTTTCAATATAGCATGCTACTTTTTGTCATTGTACATTTCTGTGTGGTTATTGAATGAAAACAACAAGGTTTTTGGTGTTGTGTTGCGTATATTTTCGAGATAATTCATATGATCACTTTTTGAGAAAAGTGGGTGGCCCTGAAAAGGGCCGTTTTTTGTTAGTGTAGAAAGCACACTGGAACCGTTTACTTGGCGGCGGGTTTGCTGGTCTTCTTGGGGAGAAGTACAGCCTGGATGTTGGGGAGGACACCACCCTGGGCAATGGTGACACCCGACAGCAGTTTGTTCAACTCCTCGTCGTTTCTGATGGCCAGCTGGAGATGACGGGGGATGATTCTGGTCTTCTTGTTATCCCTGGCGGCGTTACCTGCCAATTCCAAAACTTCAGCGGCTAGGTACTCGAGGACAGCGGCCAAGTAGACTGGGGCTCCGGCTCCAACTCTCTCGGCATAGTTTCCCTTTCGGAGAAGACGATGGATACGTCCGACTGGGAACTGAAGTCCGGCACGGGATGATCGGCTCTTTGCCTTTCCCTTAACTTTTCCTCCCTTACCACGTCCAGACATCTTGATACGTTCGGCTAGTTACTGTAAACAGATATAGCAGAAATGAACCCTAGCACGCCGTCAAGCGTTTTATACCCCACAGGTAGGATCGAAATTGCAGCGAGCGAAAAAGTCGGGGGTGTTTTCAGTGAGCCGTCGAGGTTCGAGTGGTTTGTTGGCTCACCGCTATATTTTCGATCCTACCTGCGAGGGCTATGGTATAAAAGGAAAAAATTGAACAGTTTGGGGTTATACTCTGACCAGTGGTCAGCACGACAGCTTTGTATCCGATTGGTGTTTGGGAGGGCGCCGATCTAGCCATTTAGGCGATATCGTCGTCCTACAACACCGCGATCGCCATATATTGTGGTATACTGGTATAAGTGAGTTGTTTGTGCCACGTCCGTCGTCTGGACTTGTACGTGTGTTGTAATTCGTTTATCGTCTGTCGTCTGTGTTCATTGCGAATCGTCCGCTGTCCTTCGTCCGTGTTCTATATAATCGTCTCTTGACCGTCGTCAATCTTTGTAAATCTGTTAGCTCTTCGTACTATCGGTCTTTCCCGGTGTTCCAAGAAGCAACAACATGGAAGTAGAAGAACTATACGAAACAACATCGTCCCAGGACTTTGACACTTTTACCTCGGCAGGAAAACTAAATTTTGACACCCCTGATAAGATGCAAGACTCAAAGGATGCTAAGAGAAAGAGAACAAACTCCCCACAAGAAAACGTAAGTAAAGACGCACTCATAATACATTGTAAAACTGTGAAATTATCCAAGTGTAACCCCATTAAGATACAAAAACTTGTTACATGTGTTATAGAATACCCAGTAAAAAGCATCAGGGGCCTGGGAAATGGAGACTTGCTGATAATATGTACTGACGATATGCAGAAAAGGAAATTACTTAAAGAAAAACAGTTGGGTGAGTACAAGATATATGTAAAAGAACCAGTTTCAACAGACAGAGTAGAAGGTGTCATATACGGTGTGTCACCAGACATCTCAGATGCCGATATATTAGAATGCCTAGAAGAGGCAGAGGTTGTTAAAGTCACCCGTATGAAAGGGAGACAGTATGAGAGTATTGAAGGCAGTACAACTGTGAAACTAACTTTTAATTGTAAAACCCTGCCCGAGCGTGTATCCATCGGATACCGCTCACACAATGTCAAACAATATATACCACCACCGCTCAGGTGCTATAAATGCAATCGATATGGCCACATAGCGGCCAAGTGTAGAGGCACCCAAAGATGCCAAAAATGTGGGGGAGAACATAAAGTTCAAGACTGTACTAGTGAGACCAAAAAGTGTGTTAACTGTGGTGGACAGCATAGTGCTGCATATGGTGGGTGTCCTGCCAGGAAAACGGCAGTTGAAATTGTAAAAATTCAAACCACTGAGAAATGCTCTCGCCGTGAGGCAATAGCCGAGGTAAAAAAATCTTACGCACAAGCTGCAGCGGAAACTACAGAAGTTAATCGTGTACCCTATACCGGTGTGGCCGACTTTAACATACCGCCGCCAAAAACAACCCGTCCATCCGTCCGTCCGTCCGTTGTCCCAACACAGGAACCACAGGTAACGGTTCCAATAAAAAAACTAATGTTGTTACTGGTCTCCGTAATTACCAAATTTCAATCTGGCGAGAGCTGGTCTGAAATTCTTGTGTATATACTTGGCCAGGTCGATACACTGTTCGGTATCAATCTGGATGTTCCTTTAGTACCCGCTGCAGAAACAACTTAAATGGCCCATAACACCACCATCGGTATAGGCATCCTACAATGGAATGCCCGGAGCATTAATAAAAATGGCACTGAATTATTAAATTATATAGAAAGTAGACCTGAAATTAATATTATTTGTCTACAAGAGACTTGGCTTACCAAAAACACCAACTTTTTTATTCCAGGTTTTTACCCCCCAATATTAAAAGATCGCCCTGAACATCAACGGGGGGGGGGGGGGGGGTGTAGCAATATATATACGGGATAACCTCGTGTTTCATGAATTAGATATCACAAGTAACGTATTGGAGGTGGTCGGTGCTGTTATAAAATTACACGACAAATCTATAAGTATAGTAAATGTATACAACACCGCTACTTCCAATAAACACGAGGATTATACCCATCTAAACCAATTTATAAGTACCCCATACATCATGTGTGGGGATTTTAATAGCCATCATACCCTATGGGGAGGCAATTACTGTAGTGCTAAAGGCAATGCCTTATACACTTATATAGAAAATAATGACCTTACACTACTAAATGATGGCTCGGGCACCCGAGTAAATATATCAACTTTTGAAATGTCAGTATTAGACCTTACCTTAGCTACACCAGACATTGCCGGACAGTGTACCTGGAGGGTTCACGAACACAATTTTGACAGTGACCACTTCCCCATCATTACACACTATAGATGTAAACCGTTAAGAAATAATACAGGTAATAAAGCGGGTTGGAATTTTAACAGGGCTGACTGGGTGGGCTATACAACATCTAGTGAAAGGGAAGTAACTCCGGTATTACTGGACGGCAATGTCGAGTCAAGTCTAAAAAATATCACCCAGGCCATAATAAATATAACTAATATTAATGTTCCTTTAAAGCAGAAAAAGAACTATAAATATTCTGCAGTACCATGGTGGAATGGGGATTGTGAGCGGGCAGTACGTGCCAAGCGCAAGGCTTATAACAAAGCCAGGAGAAGTTTTAATTATTCTTACTTGCAGGACTACAGAGAGAAAAGAGAGGCTTGTAAAACAGTTATCAATACAGCAAAAAAAGAACATTGGCAAAACTACTGTAACACCATTAATAAAGACACTACCATGGCCAAGGTCTGGAAAGCTGTCAAGGACATGAAAAACACAAACACATGTAAAGAAATACCTGCACTAATACACAACAATACACACATTACAGAAAATAAAGAAAAAACAAACTTATTTGCAGCCTCCTTTTCCTCTGTAAGTAGTACCGAAAATTATAATCAAGATTTTTTGCAGCACAAAACACAATTTGAACAAGAACAGTCTGATTTTATTAATAATACAGAACCTTGTGATAACCATATAAACAATATTTTTACATTTCAGGAATTCACTGATGCGCTTGCGCAAACTAAAGACACAAGTCCTGGGGAAGATAAAATAACATATAACATGTATAAAAAATTAAGTGTTCCAGCACAGAAAGTCTTATTAGATTATATCAACCTGGTATGGATAAGCCAAAAAGTCCCTAATAGCTGGAAACACTCCATTGTTGTTCCAATATTTAAGAAAGGAAAAAATCCTAATATACCACTTTCTTACAGGCCCATCTCACTTACATCCACCCTTTGTAAACTTATGGAGAAAATGGTCAACAATCGCCTCAAATGGTACCTTGAGTGCAACAATTTACTTACAATCAATCAATGCGGGTTTAGATCTAACCGTGGAACAACCGACCAACTAATAAAACTAACTAACGAAATTCAAAAAGCCAACCTTAATAAAGAAAGTCTATTAGCTGTATTTATTGATTTTGAAAAAGCATTCGACATGATGTGGAAAGATGGTTTATTATATAAAATGAAAAATATGGGTATACATGGAAACATGTATGGTTTTATTAAAGATTTTTTACAGGGCCGAACTATACAAGTGCGTATAGGGGAGACGTACTCAGAAGTATACCCAATTGAAAACGGTACCCCCCAGGGCTCAGTGATCAGTCCTACATTATTTAATATCTGTATAAATGACATATCTGACTGTATTACTATTAAACAAAATATATCACAATTTGCAGATGATAGTGCCATCTGGAAAGCACATCGTAACCTACAACTATTGAGCACCGCTCTATCCAAAGACATTACTAACATTCTAAATTGGTGTAATACATGGGGATTCAAAATATCTGAAACCAAAACTATTGCAGTGCTATTTCGCAGAAGGGGTTCTGCTGAGTTTAAGTCAAGAACATCGGAGGTGAAAATTAAAATGGGGGAAACACTTATATCTATTAAAAATGTTGCAAAATTTCTTGGTATGTTTTATGACAGAGGTTTAACCTGGAGCACACATATAGATTCTGTGATACAGCGGTGCGAACAACGCCTAAATTTAATAAAACATTTAAGTGGTACTAACTGGGGCTGCGATCGTTATATACTAACTACATTATATAAAACCTTAATTAGAAGTATAGTAGAGTATGGCGCTGAAGTATATAACTCAGCCGGCGATACACATCTAGCGCGCCTAGATCAATTACAATATAAATGTTTAATGACTTGTTTGCATGCTATGAAAGGCACTTCACTTTCTAGTCTGCAGGCGGAAGCCTCAGACCCACCCTTTCAACTCCACAGGAACTTTTTAATTTGTAAATATCAGCTGAAAATTGAGGGACTTAAAACCCCGCACCCTACAATAAACAGCCTAACAGAAGATGCCAAATTCATATATAATGAACCTAAAATGCCAATAACATACAAATCGTACTACACTTCGATAAAAACAATCAAATCTTCTTTTCAGGTAGCAAACATCACATCACACACCTCCGAGTTCAGCCCAATCCCACTGTGGACCCTGAGCAAACCGGAAGTGAGCACCACACTACACGACACCGTAAACAAGTCAATGTCGCCGGCAGATGCCCTAGGTCCTGCAGGTCAATATATCCTATCTTTTTCAGGAGTACACATATATACTGATGGATCTAAAGATCCAACCACACAACTATGTGGATGTGCTTTTGTCATTCCGGAAATGAATATCACAAACAAATTCAGACTAAGTAATCATATTTCAATTATGACTGCTGAACTAACAGCTATTCTACTCACTCTACAATTTTTAAACACCATTGAAACTAATAACTATGTATATGTAATATTTACAGACTCACTGAGTTCATTGCAGGCTATACAAACGCCAGCTTTCAACATTAAGAATCCAATTGTTTATGAAATTTTTATATCTATTGTCTGTAATACGGACTGTTCAGTTAGCTTGGATTCCGAGCCATGTCGGCATCCTAGGTAATGACTTGGCGGATACGGAAGCCAAAGCTGCCCTTAAATTAGAGCACGTCATAGTTAAAGTCCCTCTATCTAAGGACGAAGTAAGGTCTTTTTTGCAGGCACAGGAAACTAAAATCTGGCAAACTAAATGGAATGAACCAGACGTGGGGAGGTCTATGAAAACACAAATGCCCATTTTGAAAAAATTTACCAACAAAATTAATTGTAAAAATTTACAGCTAACCAGAGCATATACCCGTCTTCGACTGGGAAAATGCCGCCTCAAATTTTATCTATACCAAATGAATTTACATTCTGATGGATTATGTGAAACATGTAACGTTCCAGAAACCATAGAACACTATCTTTTATATTGTGATAAATTTTATTTACAGAGACAACGTTTATACAGAGATGCCGACATATATCAAGACACCAATACACCAATTAAATTGTTTCAGTTATTTTCAGACTCCCCACAGGTCTCATCAGCTGTAACCAAATTCATCTCAACAACAGGAATGGCAGGAGCACTATAGGTATCATTATATATACTGTGTACTCACATGTACATATCTCTTGTAGTCTACGGACTACTTTGTGCTTGGCACGTACTTTTTAAAATCTGACTATTCGACAGAAGCCAGCACAGGGGCCTGTCGCATCAGTCACCAGTGGCTTATAATAAGACACCTTTTATATTAATTGTTACAATATCCACCGGGAAGACCGTATTTCTTTAGAATAGGCTAGATGTGTAGTGCTAGGTCTAGGGGGGTTGGGCATTAGTGGTGTGCCGTATCGCTCGGCACACCTTATAGGCCCATCCCCCAACCCCATCCCGCTCTTTTTTGCATAAATAACTTTTTATAAATAAGGGGGGAGTTTGTGATACTGCTGCGTCAGTTGAAACAAACGATTTATTAAACTATATACGTAAAGTCCTAATAAATAGGGAGGTTTTTTTTTTTTTTGCTTTTATAGCTAGTTTTTGTTAGGAAATAACACTTTAAGCTTTTCAGTAAGATTTTTCAATAGTATAGGACTAAATAGCATTATAGCACATCATGTACCACCGCTGATGGTTAGCTTATATCAGCCCGACACGAGTGCAACAAATATCATGTTCATTATCGTCCAGCATTTAGGTTATCGACATTCATAAATCATATGATGACATGGTTCCATGATACGTCCGGAAGGGGGTCCCCAACCACTATTGTGGAAACATTGAAGATTCATAACGTCCGGGCCGCTGGTTAGCTTATAGTGACCTCGGAGACGGATGACCTTTAGTCTGAACTTGAACATAAATTTAAGGGTTAAGTATACATGTGAGTACATTTACACACGTGTGACAAAATTTTCATATATATACTTTACATACTTTAAATACACATGTATTTTGCACTTGTGACTGGAGAAGTGGTATAATGGTGTTAAAACACTTGTTTTTCTTACGGGGCTAGTTACTAACACTACAAATGTACATCACCTTTTTTCCATAAGAAAAATGGCGATAAACTATCGCTCAAGGATTATTATTTTTTCTTTATAATATACTAATATTAACAAATCCTTGAGTCAGAATGTAACTTTTTTTTTTTTTTTTATAATCACCAGTCGGTGAACAGTATGTGGTACTTTTACCAAATACTATCGACCTCCCTCCACTGATACAGGTGTGGACAAAGGGAGGTAATCCAAACTCCGGCCAGAAGACAGGGCTTAGCCCATCTGGCAAAATTTTTCAATAAGTTATTCTTCATTTTTTTTTAACACTTGATAAACCCCCTGTAACGAAAACTGTACTCGTGGCAGGAGATACAGTTTGATAAATGAACAATCAATGTTTTTTATCCTACAATCCACCACAATTTTCTGGCATCTTCTCTGTAAATTAACTATAATAACGAACTGATTCATAATAATATGAACATGGTCTCATCCTTTTGATTTTCCTTAAAAACTTATTCCTTATATATACCAACATCCAATTTCCTCTAGTAACCTGGATAATTACCTTATAAAATTATTTTTGATCGGTTTAGAAGCTACCGACACACTCTACTTGTTTTTCTTCTGTTTGATAAATAATACATGGGTCTCCCCCCACTGTACAGATGTGGAATAGGGGAGGCAACCCCTACATTACACCGGCCAGGATACATAAGGGCATGGCCCGCCTGGCATTTTTTCTCTAACGATTTTTATCTCTTTATCTTAAACTATATATACATAGTATAACTGTATAGTTATATTATTAGTCAACGTTTAACGTGGCAGATTAAACAGTTGATCTACATAATTATAGATATATGAAAGAATACAGCTAATCTGGCTTCTAACTCCATTAAATTTTTTAAATTTTATTTTTTTTTTTAATCTTTTAAATTTATTCTTTTAATTAACTATACAAATAATACGTATCCGTACGTAAAAAAAAAAAAAATTTAAGCTGGTTGGTTCCCTCACATTAAGTTACTTTACTAAGTATCAAATAATTATTATTGACGGCGAAGTCATTTGATACTATATTTTTAAATTAATTTTTATAAATAGATTTATATTACAAATTTTGATCAATATATCTAAGTGATTAATAACAAAGTTCTCATTGTTTTTCTCCTCTACTTTAATAACGCATACACTTAATATAATTTAAAAGTCAGCACACACCATAGGAACCCCCGGACAATCTATACCTCCGGCCAAACCCGGCAAAAGGACAAAGTACCGTACTTAACGGAAGCGGTGAAGTCCTCTACTGTCGGGTGTAACTGGTTGTACTAGACCCGGGGCACAAAACAACTGTTAAAAATACTCCCCTATGAACAACAACATACCACAATAACTACACTTTTTATAAAACAGAAAAATTATTTTCATATATACCAATAAAATGTAAATTTTTTATATACATTTATCAGTAAGCCTTCTTGGCCCCTTTCGGTCGCCCTCCCACGACATAAACATACTATCACGTGGGACAACGTAACACCTACCACAATAGCGACTGGCGCACATGGGCCCGCCCAACCCGCCATTACCACCCACCAAGTTCCAGTTCCAGTCAAGTGTATCAATAGGTCAGTTATATTACATCGTTTTTATGTTCTTTTTTTTTATTTGTTTATTGTTTTAGTGTAAAAATACATGTATATTAGAAACAAATTCAAACATTTTTGTACAGTCGTATTCTAATTATCTGTCAACTTAATAGAAGTCATCATATAGTTCAATGTTTTATAACCATTTTGATGGTTCAGTGTGCTGTAACAGTTTAATTCATATTAATTCAATCAATAATGTTGTTTTGAGTATTTTTACAGAAATTCGAAAAGTGTCCCCTGTTCTGTTTTAAGAGGAAGTTCCTATCCAAAAACCAGCCGTTATACATATTTTTCAAGGTCAAGTTTATTAAACAAACTAACAGTGTATGAATTTTGAACAATCATGTAACATAGCTAATTAACAACGTTTATTGCTCACTTTTTGTTTTTCTTCTTGAAATAGTCACAAATCGTCACAAAAAATTGTCACTTTAATGTAATTAATCAATTTTCTGTAGTCCATCTTCCCGTCATGATTGTCTGTGATAGATGTACTTTGATGTATTTTCTAATGAAATGTGTAATACAATTGTATATCTTCATTCCAGATGACCATTTGATTCGTCTTGACCGCCAACTTTTCTTCTCCACACTGAACGATGCCCACAGCCTTGGCCTCCACCTTTTGACCCTTAAGTCCATCATCCAGGGTGTCCGGAGGATGTTTGACCAGTACAGATCCACCAAGCATCGCCAAGTACAGGGTTTATCTGCCCTTGTCCTCACTTCCTTTGGAGCCGGAGAGCCAGACTTGGAGATGCCAGCAACTTCCGGGAGGAGCACTTAAACTGATGAGCTAGCCAGGATGTCTACGGCCAACTACAGCGTCCTCTGGAGAGAGATGTGATACCACACGTAGTTATCTACCCTTAGTGCTTAGTATAATGCAACATTGTATTTGTATATTGTCACATTGTTTAAAATGTGTTATTTGTACATTGTAATGTTGCATTTGTACATTGTCACATTGAAATGTTGTATATTGACCCATTATAATGTTGTATTTGTACATGTGTATTGTCACATTTTAATATTGTTTGTAATGTATTTCAGTTTGTATATTGTAATATTGTAATGAAATGTTTGTAATTGTTGCATTGTAATGTTATGTGTTTGTATAGTCAATTTTTACATATTGTTTTCCTTTTTAATCCTATGCATTACCAGTGCTTTGTTTCTAAACCATAATAAAAATTCTGCATGTAACCGTTTCTAGTCCTTGTGTTTATTTCACGTAACAAAAGAGAGTCGAGTGACTGTCAAACATCGTTTTTTCCCCTTGTCGAGTCAATGCAACTCATGATAATCAAGCCACGTCTATGGTGTTGTTGTGTTGTCGCCTTGTCGTGTTGTCGCCTTGTCGAGTTGTCGCGGTCTCAAACTGCGACAACCCGAGATTTATCAGTTAAAATGTCGACTAGTCGCGTTTTCGAACCGCGACAAGTCGACAACACGACAAGACGACAAGTCGACAACACGACAAGTCGACATTTCAAACACGCAATTAGCGCGTACAGAATCTCGTGTTGTCGCGGTAAAATGTCGACTTGTCGTGTTGTCGAGTTGTCGACTTGTCGTGTTGTCGCCTTGTCGTGTTGTCGACTTGTCGTGTTGTCGAGTTGTCGCCTTCCTGTACACATGCGCAAACAATGGATAACACTCGCCATATTGGATTGCTAATGAAAATAATTGTGTGCATGTGTTTGTACCTAGATGAAGAAATTTGATAGCAATTTCTTTACCGAGAGTTGTCAAAGTATTTTTCTTTGAACTATGAATTTCAATAATTTGTTTATTATATGATAATCGTGTAATAATGGTCTAGTCACGCCGTCTGATTAGTACGCAGTAATCGTCACTTGTTAATTTTAAGGTCACTTGAACCGCTAAGGCCTAATAGTTCAAAGGCCCGTTAATCCGAAAATTAAAAAATATTGCAATTTTGTGGTGGCATATTTCTGCCATCGATTTGCCGACTTACGACTTAATAATGTCGACATCGTTAAGGCATTAAGTCGAAATCATATCGGAATATGTCGACATAAACAGAAGAATATGTCGACTTACCACATGTACATGCCCACATAATGAATCCAAGATATTTATGTAGACAGTCGGTAACTCGGCGATTAATGTGTTTATGCTCGGGTGTGACACCGACTTGTCAGTTATTGATGTCGACATCTAAACTAAAAGATGTCGACATCTGGTCTTGAAAGTGGAAATCAAAGGCCACCCTTTCATAGAGCACTGTGTATATGCAGCAAAAGCCATACAGCAGAGATCGACGTTGATTTTGTTAATTCAAGTTTTTATTCATTTGATTTCAAAAAAAAAATGTGATCCTGCACATCCCGGCCATGAAACTGTAGCCTGCGTGTACGTAGCTGTTAGCCCGAATTATTAATATATATATATAACCGTGGGTTGAAAATTCGTTTCAAAGCTGTGTGTGTGTTTTGTTGATTGGCATTCGTACCAAGTCCATGTAGTACATACCGTACTATACTATATTAAAAGAATGAATGAAAATAAAAATAAAAAAAGATTTTTTTTTTTTTATTTGTGTTGTATTTTCTTGTGAATCCCGAAAAAAACCAGTTACGTAATTTAAAAGCCATAAAGGTCACAGTACAGGTACACAATACACGTTGGGAAACCAGCTTTACTTGTTAGCTTGGCCTACATAAATATTTACATCCCTCGATCAGAGATTTAAATGTAAATCTCTGCCTCCATACACTTATATAAAGGCACAACGAATTTTTGTTACGGTCTTAATGGTCAGATTCAAACTTTGGGTTAAAAATCCTCCAGGAACGCGGTTTTAAACTCCCAACTCGCGATACATCTGCATCTATTTTTCGTAGTAAAAATATGCGTTCTTTGTAGTCAAACGTAGTAAAAAAAAGTCACGTGCTTATACCTCATTCATGCCATTGGCCGGAATATACAATTGTATTATGGGTAACTAGTGATCACGTGATTTTGTGTTTACTTCCAAATATGGTGATAGTTTGCTTGCCATTTCTTCGGAGAAATTGATTTATTTGAAAATATTTAGACTCCAAAATATTATTAATATTGCATGCTTATCATTTGACTTGCACATATGCACTGTTTTACTACAAAGAATGAACTGAAATGAGTTGTAAAACTGCCATTTTCACGTTTTGTAAATAAATGATATAATACGAATTGACCAATTCAATAGGTCTAACCGTCTAATCTAAAATCAGCGAAGATCGGCTACTCCCGGCTAAATTCGTAGAATTCTAAATTTATATTTATATATATTATTACCTGCTTTAGGGTTCAGAACATATACATATAACACAGAGTAAATAAGGCCAAAGTATGTATAAATACCAGGTCAGAGAAATCACTCTATTTGGAAGTAAACACACACTCATGTGATCACTAGTTACCCACTAATACAATTCCATATTTATTTCGGCCAATGGCATGAATGAGGTACATTGTATAATCACGTGACTTGTTTTACTACGTTTTACTACAAAGAACGCGTGTTTTGTACAATATGGGGAAAATCCTCCGCGGACCGTGGTTTCATTTCCACCATTTGAAATTGTTAGCAATACTATCATATCATAGTTTATTTTCCATATTATTTCCAAACAAATAGTTATATTGGAAATCTAATACATATGTACACATATACTAAGAAACACGGGCTTATGTGCTTACATGGAAGATCTCAAGGCCCTCTACCAATATTGTGAATTTCATGGCCCTGGGGTCTCGGAATTTTCCCCAGGGGATAGGGTCTTTACCATAGTTTATATAGGAGACATATTTATTTGTTTGTTTAAAAGCAAAACATTATTCATAACTATGCATATCGGAATTCAGGTGACTGTTAGACATTCTCAACTCTCATCCATTTGTAAAAAATTCAAATTTTAACAAACTTCTTCTCCACAACACGGTTTTTCTCATTTTACAGCAAGTACAAAAACAACAACAATCAAATTACAATCATGAATATTTTGTATTGATATTATTTTTTTTTTGCAAATTTTCAGCAAAACAAACATGTTTCAAATTAAATTAATACACATATTTGATTAATATATTTGATCTGCATTCATTATTGAATTTAAAAAAAAAAATTAAAAAAACTTTATAACATAGCAAAGGTACATGGTTTGTCATTTTAATCAAGGGAGATAAATCCGATTTGAAGGATTTTCCACAAAGTGGAAAAGTTAAAGCCGCATAATCCGTATCTTTCAGGGTCCGTAAATCAACAAAAGAAAATTAGGGTACATATATTATAAAAAGTTATCAACTTTCCCCTAATTACACACCCAAAAAGTCCCGAGTTCAAAAGAAATTAATGATTAAAAATTCGATATCCAGAGTGTTTGAATAATTCACTTTCCATGCATTATTCAACCAAAATTTAGACTGGTACATTTCCTGGTCAACATCAATTATAATTTCAACACAAATTTATTAGATGATGTTTCAAGTAATTTTCGAGTATATTTACATGAACTTTGACATCTGCCATGGCACAACATGTAATCTTCAATTTATCAATGTTTCACAATCAAAGTCTACTCTAAGCCTTCTGTTTCAAATGGTGGAAATGAAACCACGATCCGCGGGGGATTTTCCCAATAATGGCACAAAACACGCGTTCTTTGTAGTCAAACGTAGTAAAACAAGTCACGTGATTATACCTCATTCATGCCATTGGCCGACATAAATATGGAATTGTATTAGTGGGTAACTAGTGATCACATGAGTGCGTGTTTACTTCCAAATAGAGTGATTTCTCTGACCTGGTATTTATACATAATTAGGCCTTTTGAAGAAGATCTTATTTTCTCTGTGTTATATGTACATGTATATGTTCTGAAACCTAAAGCAGGTAATAATATATATAAATATAAATTTAGAATTCTACGAATTTAGCCGGGAGTAGCCGATCTTCGCTGATCCTAGATTAGACGGTTAGACCTATTGAATTGGTCAATTCGCATTATATCATTTATTTACAAAACGTGAAAATGACAGTTTTACAACTCATTTCAGATCATTATTTATAGTAAAATAATACATATGTGCAAGTCAAAATGATATGCATGCAATATTAATAACATTTTGGAGTCTAAATATTTTCAAATAAATCAATTTCTCCGAAGAAATGGCAAGCAAACTATCACCATATTTGGAAGTAAACACACAATCACGTGATCACTAGTTACCCATAATACAATTGTATATTCCGGCCAATGGCATGAATGAGGTATAAGCACGTGACATTTTTTTCTATGTTTTTACTACAAAAAATAGATGCAGATATATCCCGAGTTTGGAGCTAAAACCGCGTCCCGCGGGAGGATTTTTAGCCCAAAGGTTGAATCTGGCCATTAAGACCGTAACAAAAATTCGTTGTGCCTTTATATAAGTGTATCGAGGGATGTAAATATTTATGTATATATATATGGACAGGGCAAGCTAACAAGTAAAGCTGGTTTCCAAATGGGTATTGCGTATCTGTACTGTGACCTTTTTGGCTTTTAAATTACGTAACTGGTATTTTTCGTAATTCAAAAAAATGAAATCTTGAAAAAATAATTGTAATATAGTATAGTACGGTATGTACCACATGGACTTAGTACGAATGCTAATCCACAAAGCACACACACACAGCTTTTAAACGAATTTTCAACCCACGGTTATATATATTAATAAATGATTATGGCCAAGAGGATGGAAATTCGTTGTACAAAGCAGAGTCCTTTTGTATGGTGGCATATTTCTGCCATCGTGTTATTTTAGGTCGAGTTATGTAACGTAACTTTGCCGAGATAATTAAGTCGACCTGTCGAGTTATATCATGAGTTGTTGAGATATTTATGTCGGCAAGTCGATTTACATTACGGAAAGTCAACTTACATCCTGGAAAATTGACTTACCTTATTACGACGAGATCCACGATAGTTAGTCGCGATAGTGTAACTCGACTTTCCAATATGAATATGTGGACTTGTCGTGTTAAAACTCATCTTACCGACATAAATATCTCAACAAGTCATGTTATAACTCGACTTGTCGACATAACTATCTAGTCAAAGTTGAGTTACCCTAAGTCGACCTAAATTAACTCGATGGCAGAAATATGCCACCATACTTTTGCACTCTAACTTCCTCAGCTCGGACTAACAGCTACAATGTGTACGTACACGCAGGCTACAGTTTTAGTTTAGATGTCGACATCAATAACTGACAAGTCGGTGTCACACCCGAGCATAAACACGATTAATCGCCGAGTTACCGACTTTCTACATAATTATCTTGGAATCATTATGTGGGCAGGTTCATGTGGTAAGTCGACATATTCTTCTGTTTATGTCGACATCTTCCGATATGATGTCGACTTAATGCCTTAATTATGTCGACATCATTAAGTCGTAAGTCGGCAACTCGATGGCAGAAATATGCCACCAATATGGTCTATGTTACAAGCACTGACTTCAGTTTTCTATATTCAAAGATAGTGGCTATTTCATATGATTTGCGCATGAGTAACAGGAAGGCGACAAGTCGACAACTCGACAACACGACAACACGACAAGTCGACATTTTACCGCGACAACACGATATTCTGTACGCGCTAATTAGCGTGTTTGAAATGTCGACTTGTCGTCTTGTCGTGTTGTCGACTTGTCCCGGTTCGAAAACGCGACAAGTCGACATTTTAACCGTTAAATCTCGGGTTGTCGCAGTTTGAGACCGCGACAACTCGACAAGGCGACAACACGACAAGGCGACAACACAACAACACGAGATGGCCGTAATCAGCCACCATACACGTCCCCCAAAATTGCAATCATTGATAATGTAAATGTTGTGACGAAATGCCCTTTGATATCATTACCTTCGGGCCGGGCACGAAGTGCAAAGCACTTCTAATGTAACACATACGTGAAAATATACAGCTTCAATTTGCGACCATTATATATATATATGGGGTGTGAAATCATGGGTAATTATGAATATGATGCTTAGAAAGTAAACTCATTATATAATCGAGCGGTACAAACGCTCTTATGACCTGACAAACGTAATCTTTTTCCGGCAGAAGCTCTTTATTCGTAAGCATTCAAGTAGTTTAGTCCACTTTCCAATATAATCAGCTGGCCAAAAACGGAATATCTGTTACGGAAATAAAAAATTCTCCCTTCTTTAATGGGGGTTTCCTTCTAAAATGGGGGGTTTGAGACAAGGATAGCGGTTGAATATATGAATAAAAATTAAAAAGATAATTCGGCTCCGTATCTATAAATTTCACTTTGTAACATAATTTGTCATTGCATAATTACTGGTTACTGAAACATCTGGGTGTGCCCTCTCAGGTCTTGCCTTCAGTCATATAAGAAATGCTCCGATTTCCCACTATTGTCATTGGCTAAAAACATGTTTATATATTCCTTTGTGAACTTCATTACGAACACGTTGAGTTCCCCAGGGTGGCGTCGTATGACCTAAGCTTTTCTTGTTACTAATATGTACATTTGAGAATATTTTTGACATTTGCAAAGGAAGCTACTTATCTAATATAAATATAAAGGATTTTTGTTGTGCGTGACCTCAACAAAGGTCCATAATTGATATATGGAAATATGCATTTGAATTGAAGTAGAGAAAGTATACAGGTCATGACAACGTGACCCCTAATGGATGTTGTTAGACCCTCTCTGAAAACTAATCTTTCCATATGAGACAATAATGCCATCCGTGCTAGGACATATACACATTGTTCAATAATATTTTCAATTCTGGTATATATATATACATACTGATCGTTGGTTGGGAATTAATGTCAAATCCCTGTGCTCGCTCCTTTTACATTACAAGTCCCTGTGGTCTACACAATGCCCTTTCACAAAATGCTCTTACATAGATATGGTACGTGGGACGGGATTTTGTAGACTGACCACACACAAACAACTTCCTTCTCCAATGCCTGATATAAATGGCGTTTCTGACGTACCGGTCGTCTTATCAATGTTTTACATTTTCACTAGGATCCATTATAACAAAACCTGAATAATTCTTAGTTTCTTAAGCATGTGATCGAAAGGGCACCAATTTTTATATGAACAAGTTTGTGTATCTGTAGGCCAACTATCATGGCTGTTAACTGTTTAATTGTGCCAATATCATTAACGAAGGTTGAAGTTGTAATAACAATAAAAAACCCACACACAAAATAATACTAGTATCATCCACCAATAACTATCACTTAACATCAGTCTATATGATGTGGTCAAAAAGGGTAACCTTTGCTCTTACCTGAGCTACCTGTACAGTAACATCAGGTATGGCTTGGTGTTACTGTACAGTTAATTACGGACGGTAATGGGGGTATCAAAGGTCACTTATCAAGGTATGACTTGGTGTTACTGTACAGGTAATTAGAGGCGGTAAGTCAGGTAAGATAAAATGTCAAATACAATGTAGTTAGGTATGGCTTGGTGTTACTGTACAGGTAATTAGAGGCGGAAAGGGAGGTAAGATCAAAGGTCACTTGTCCAGGTATGACTTGGTGTTGCTGTACAGGTATTTAGAGGCGATAAGGTAGGCAAGATCAAAGGTCACGTGTCCATGTATGGCTTGGTGTTAATGTACAGGTAATCAGAGGCGGTAAGGGAGGTGAGATCAAAGGTCCCTTGTCCAGGTATGGCTTGGTGTTACTGTACATGTAATTAAGGGTGTTATTTTAAGAATCCTTTACTAATTGGTTATTAACGTAATTATCTTCATTAGAAAGACACCAAATGAAGTACGTTTTATAAGAAATCACAATGTACATCTTAGCAGGGTTTTGTGAAATCATAATGGGACTTTTAAAGAATTGTGTCGATATTACGGGGTCACAATTACATATCCACAATTGGACTGGACTATCTCATAGTAAAACTGAAGACAGAGATGAAAAAACTGACCAATCACAGGCATGCGGAAATTTCCTTTTGAGATTACAGAGAGAACAACGCCCAAATTCGACAGTCAACTATATTGTACCGTTATTCAATTCTTTTGGTCTACATCAAAGGACTAAACTATCTCCTCATTTGTCGTCAAACGCAGGCTTCAATTTTACAATGATATAATTCTAGAGTGGATATAGCGACAGTTTATAGTTACTCCTAAATACCGGGAATGCCAAAAAATGATTTTCCGATTCCATTAAACACTTACTTTATTTAACTCTACTTCAATTCAAATAAATATTTCCATATATCAATTATGGACTTTTGTTTTCTTTTATTAGATATGTAGTTTCCTTTGCAAATGTCAAACCCATTCTCTAACGTGCATGTTAATTACAAGAGTGCTTGTCATAGATCGCCACCCTGAGGAACTCAACGTTTGCGTAAAAAATTCACAAAGGAATATTGACTCGTTGTTTCTAAAAGTTTCTCATGCAATATATTGAACGTCACGTGTCCATGTGTTAGCCAATGCCAGTAGTGGAAAATCGGAGCATATCTAATACAAACGACATTTTGGTGTATTTACATTATACATGATGACACATCGCTTTGTGATTTGGGCGACATGACTTGAAACTTGATAACAGGTGTCGAATTGACTCATCAAGGGAAATAACCGATGTTTGAAAGTATACTCGACTCTCTTTTGAAAGAGATGAAATAAAAAACAAAACTTCACATGTTTATAAGTAGAATTTTTATTGTGGCACTGTAGCACTGGTAATGTATAAAAATGTGACAATATATAAACACGATATTACAATGTGAAAGTATACAAACAACATTGCAATATGACAGTATACAGCATTACAATGTGACAATAAACAAATACAACATTACAATGTGACAATAAACAAATACAACATTACAATGTGACAATAAACAAATACAACATTACAATGTGACAATAAACAAATACAACATTACAATGTGACAATATACAAATACAACATTACAATGTGACAATATACAAATACAGCATTACAATGTGACAATAAACAAATACAACATTACAATGTGACAATATACAAATACAGCTTTACTATGTGACAATAAACAAATAGAACATTTGAATGTGACAATATACAAATACAACATTACAATGTGACAATAAACAAATCCAACATTACAATGTGACAATAAACAATATAACATTACAATGTGACAATAAACAAATACAGCATTACAATGTGACAATATACAAATACAACATTACAATGCGACAATATACAAATACAACATTACAATGTGACAATAAACAAATAGATCATTTGAATGTGACAATAAACAAATACAACATTACAATGTGACAATATACAAATACAACATTATAATGTGACAATATACAAATACAACATTAAAATGTGACAATATACAAATACAACATTACAATGTGACAATATACAAATACAACATTATAATGTGACAATATACAAATACAACATTAAAATGTGACAATATGACATTATACAGTATTACAATGTGACAATAAACAAATACAGCATTACAATGTGACAATAAACAAATACAACATTACAATATGACATTAAACAAATACAACATTACAATGTGACAATAAACAAATACAACATTACAATGTGACAATAAACAAATACAACATTACAATGTGACAATATACAAATACAACATTACAATGTGACAATAAACAAATACAACATTACAATGTGACAATAAACAAATATAACATAACAATGTGTGGATACAAAAGTACGATGTGACAATATACAAACATAAGCACTAAAGGTAGATAACTTGGTGTGGTGGTATCACATCTCCCTCCAGAGGACGCTGTAGTTTGCCGTAGACATCATGGCTAGCTCATCAGTTTCCGTGCTCCTCGCGGACGTGGCTGGCATCTCCAAGTCTGGTTCTTCGGCTCCAAGGGAAGTGAGGATAAGGGCGGACAACTCCTGTACCTGACGATGCTTGGTGGATCTGTACTGGTCAAACATTTTCCGGACACCCTGGATGATGGACTTACGGGTCAAAAGGTGAAGGCCAAGGCTGTGGGCATCGTCCAGTGTGGAGAAGAAAAGTTGGCGGTCAAGACGAATCAACTGGTCATCTGAAATGAAGATTTGAAATTTTATTACACATTTCATTAGAAAATATCAAAGCTGTACATATATCAAAGACAAACATGACAGATAGATGGACTACGGAAAATGAATTAACGACATTAAAAGTAACACGATTTTGTTACGATTTGTGACTATTTCAGGAAAAACAAAAAGTAACCAATGAGGGCTGTTCATTCCTAATGTTACAAGATTGTTCAAAATTCCTACATTTTTTTAATACTTTACCTTGTGAAATAGGTATTATTGTTGATTTTGGGATCGAAACTCTAGCTTAAACAGGACATGGGAAACCTTTATTCTAATTTCTGTAATATACTATGTAAAAAACATTATCGAGTTAATCGCTGTTTTTAATTAATATCATAATTAAACAGTTACCGCAAAATGAACAGTGAAATTGTTATGAAATCTTTGAATTAAATGCCGAGTTTCTATAAACTGAAAGACAAACAAAACATCACTGCACCAAAAAATATAATTGTCTATTAATTAACATGTATTTTTTACCTAAAAATAATAAAACAACAATAAACGATGTAATATAGCTGACCCTTGATACATACCTAGGAAGTTGACCTGCTTGGTAGCTTTGTCGTGGGCTAACAGAAGACTCTGGAGCTTCTGGGCGTAGTACACAACATCAGTAGTGGTCATCTCAGCCATGGTCAGTGTAGAGGTCAATTAGAGGGTGTTATGCTGGTGGGTTCCAGAGCAGGAGTATTTTCCACAAATTCTAAGCCGTTCTTTTTATAGACACTTCCTAATTTTGATTGGCTGCATTCGTCCAGTAATTTTATTGGCTGAAAATTAAGTCCCTCCCCTATTTAATGTGGAACGTAATTACTTGAATAGTACCGCTAGATGTGAGGAGATTTTCATAACGGTTTAAAGATCAAAGGGAATCGGGCGGTAATTATAGATCAAAGGTCATTTGTCTTTGTATGGCTTGGTGTTACTGTCCAGATAATTAGAGGTGTTAAGGAAAGTAAGATCAAAGGTCCCTTGTCCAGGTATGGCTTGGTGTGACTGTCCAGGTATGGCTTGGTGTTACTGTACAGGCAATTAGAGGCGGTAATTGAGTTAAGATCAAAGGTAACATGTCCAGGTATGGCTTGGTGTTACTGTACAGGTAATTAGAGGCGGTAATAGGGGTAAGATCAAAGGTAACATGTCCAGGTATGGCTTGGTGTTACTGTACAGGTAATTAGAGGCGGTAATGGGGGTAAAATCAAAGGACACTTGTCCAGGTATTTGGTGTTACTGTACGGGTAATTAGAGGCGGTAATGGAGATACAAAATCAAAGGTCCCTTGTCCAGGTATTGCTTGGTGTGACTGTACAGGATGGCTTGGTGTTACTGTACAGGCAATTAGAGGCGGTAATGGGGGTAAGATCAGAGGTCACCTGTCCAGGTATGGCTTGGTGTTACTGTACAGATAATTATAGGTGGTAATGGGGGTAAAATCAAAGATCACTTGTCCAGGTATGGCTTGGTGTAACTGTACAGGTAATTAGAGGCGGTAATAGGGGTAAGAAAGGTAACATGTCCAGGTATGGCTTGGTGTTACTGTACAGGTAATTAAAGGCGGTAATGGGGGTAAAATCAAAGGTCACTTGTTCAGGTATGGCTTGGTGTTACTGTACAGGATGGCTTGGTGTTACTGTACAGGTAATCAAGATCGGTAAGGGAGGTAAAATCAAAGGTCACCTGTCCAGGTATGGCTTGCCCAACTTCAAAGCCACAGTCAACTATATTGTACAGTTAAAAATTTTCCGATCCCCTTAAACACTTACTTTATTTAACTATAACTTAAGTGTACTTAGAATCTGAAAATATCATAATGTGAAATGTGTGTCTCAGGGATGTCAATACGTTTATTATGTACTTATGCTTCCTCTATCCATTGTAATTGTGAAAGAAAATAAAGTTTGAAAGATGACCTGAATGCTTTCTCTACTTCAATTCAAATGCATATTTTCATATATCAATTATGGACTTTTGTTTTCTTTTATTAGATATGTAGTTTCCTTTGCAAATGTCAAAACCATTCTCTAACGTGCATGTTAATTACAAGAAAAGTGCTTGCCATAGATCGCCACCCTGAGGAACTCAACGTTTGCGTAAAAAATTCACAAAGGAATATTGACTCGTTGTTTCTAAAAGTTTCTCATGCAATATATTGAACGTCACGTGTCCATGTGTTAGCCAATGCCATTAGTGGAAAATCGGAGCATATCTAATAAAAACGACATTTTGGTGTATTTACATTATACATGATGACACATCGCTTTGTGATTTGGGCGACATGACTTGAAACTTGATAACAGGTGTCGAATTGACTCATCAAGGGAAATAACCGATGTTTGAAAGTATACTCGACTCTCTTTTGAAAGAGATGAAATAAAAAACAAAACTTCACATGTTTATAAGTAGAATTTTTATTGTGGCACTGTAGCACTGGTAATGTATAAAAATGTGACAATATATAAACACGATATTACAATGTGAAAGTATACAAACAACATTGTAATATGACAGTATACAGCTTTAAAATGTGACAATAAACAAATACAACATTACAATGTGACAATATACAAATACAACATTACAATGTGACAATATACAAATACAACATTACAATGTGATAATAAACAAATACAACATTACATTGTGACAATATACAAATACAGCTTTGCAATGTGACAATATACAAATACAGCATTACAATGTGACAATAAACAAATACAACATTACAATGTGACAATATACAATTACAGCTTTACAATGTGACAATAAACAAATAGATCATTTGAATGTGACAATATACAAATACAACATTACAATGTGACAATAAACAAATCCAACATTACAATGTGACAATAAACAAATATAACATGACAATGTGACAATGAAAATTACAACATTACAATGTGACAATAAACAAATAAAACATAACAATGCGACAATATAGAAATACAACATTACAATGTGACAATAAACAAATACAACATTACAATGTGACAATAAACAAATACAACATTACAATGTGACAATAAACAAATACAACATTATAATGTGACAATAAACAAATAAAACATTACAATATACAAATACAACATTACAATGTGACACGGATACAAAAGTACGATGTGACAATATACAAATATAAGCACAAAGGGTAGATAACTCGGTGTGGTGGTATCACATCTCCCTCCAGAGGACGCTGTAGTTTGCCGTAGACATCATGGCTAGCTCATCAGTTTCCGTGCTCCTCGCGGGCGTGGCTGGCATCTCCAAGTCTGGTTCTCCGGCTCCCAGGGAAGTGAGGATAAGGGCGGACAACTCCTGTAGGATCTAGGGGGGGTCTACGTGCACCCCCCCCCCACAACTTAACGAACCAAGGTTTTTCTGAAGCCCTTATGACCCACTGATAACGAAATCGAGAGGTAACATTGTATAAACTGGGATGAACTTCCGGTTATGACGTCATCAAGATGGCCGCCATCTCGTATTTCACTAAAGATTGAAAAATAGTCATAACATTGACATTTTTCTACCGAAGAAGACAAATGAGGCATCAAAATGACCACAATAGAACAACAAATACATATCAGGACCATATATTCCAATATATGTAGTTATTTCTACGCAGGAAATGAAAAAAATCGGATTTTAAGCTCAAAAATGGTAATTTTTTAGCAAATTTTTCATATTTGGCTTGACGCAGCAAAAATGTTTGTCAACAGCAAACTATTATTTCTAATCAGTTCTTTGACCTTTTATCAATCAGTAAAAACAACACCAACAAAAAAAAACAATGTTAACATTGTATAAGCTCCGGTTATGACGTCATCAAGATGGCCGCCATCTCGAATTTCACTAACAATTGATAAATAGTCATAGCATTAACATTTTTTCAACGAAGTAGACAAATGAGGTATCAAAATGATCATAATAGAATAATCATCAAATTCATATCGGGACCATGTAAATCTAATATATGTAGTGATTTCTACGCAGGAAATGAAAAAATAGGATTTTAAGCTCAAAAATGATAATTTTTTAGCAAATTTTTCATAATTTGCTTTACGCAGCTATAATTGTTTCCCAACAAGAAACTATTATTCGTAAACAGTTATTTGACCTCTAATCACTCAGTAAAACAATAAAATATATATAGAGATACATGCAATATTATTAGCAAAATGTCAGATAGTTACCACAATGTCAAATATTTCTTTCACATGGTTCTCAATTATAACCATTTATCATTGTGCGTGCTTTCCGCCACCTCACTGCACTATCCTCTGGACTCGTGACTCGGCATGTCTGGTAGCTGGTACATGCGTCCAAAACCAAATCAGAGTAATCGTCGATATACAGTATATCCAATAGCGTACGAACAGCCAGAACGTCGTCCTTCCGATGTCAGATGAGATGATGTTGAACGCCCCCACCCTACATTACCAGTGGTGTTACTAGCCTGTCATCTTTCCATGTGTCCCATCCATTGTCCAGAGTTATATATCAGGAACGAACAGGTTCATGGGATGTGGGATCTCCTTCAGAATTCTAACAGTAATATCGTATATGCTGTTTTCAGACTTCCTCAGTGAAATTACACCAGATCCAGATTCTTCGAAAGGTGGAATGATTCCACAAGCACCCATATCATATCAACCTTGTGGACACTCGTGCGACTATAGATGGAACATGGGGATATCCTCGAGGCGTCTTTAAATGAGGTTCATAAAGTGTTAAATGATTTTTCATTGGTCAGCGACTTACCTCATGTCCCTTGAATGGTACTGGTTTGTGTCCTCATCTGGTGGAATGCTTGGGAGACTCCCATTGAAAAACACCTCGCAGAAAATAGTTCTTCTCTACAGTGGCTCTCCATACATGGCCAAGAGAGGACTTTCACTGTAGTAACCACATTTATGACCTCCAAATAATTCACCTGTAGACATCTGATGGTGCACTGATGGTTCACAGATAATGAGGGAATTGTAGCTACCACCTCAACTAATTTAAGGAGATGCTAACACAACCCTTCGCAGAATGTGGCCTCTGGTACGGTAGTCCTTTCCATCCAACAGGAGAGGGTCTGGAACATCAAATTACGATATGATAGATCACTATGGATGAACAACAGGATGAGCACCAACCTCCGCGAACCCGAAGTACTTGAAGGATTGAATGGGACGGTTTTTAGAAGTTAGTAACCACGACGTAAAAACCGGATAATGTAAATGTCACATCATCTCCTCAGCTCATCGACACTCTGGCGAGAAAGCAACGCAACAAATAAAATGCATTATCATGTAAGCACTAATGACAGAAATATGTGGAAACTGCAGTAACCCTCAGAACATTTCCATACGTTACACACACATAAAACTAAAGTAAAAACAGTGATTGCGCTATTTCTAAAAGAAACGAAATTTCGGAAGTGTCGTGGTATTAAACGGAAACAAATTCCTTTCTTCAGTATATTAAGTATGTGATACCTGAATTATTTGCCGTTTTGCAGAAAAAATATCATTTTTGAGACGCTACTAAGTCTACAAAACTGTTCGGAAAACGAAAATGGATTTTGTTAAGGAAAAATGTCAAAGTCCCCCACTTAGATGATTAAGCCACCTTAAAATTCACATGTAGATAAGATATTGGATCGTCAATTTGCCCAAGTGAACTTCAGGAAGATCTAAGAACATCCGGAAAACTGTTAGTGTCATCGGTTGGGAAAAAACAGCATTCATGAAGCCACTCTAAAACGCACCCGGTGATTTATATGTGGTAAACCAAGCTGAAGGTAAAGTAACAATATACTCATTTATATGAGAGTTACACGCATAAATTTATGTGTTGTTGTAGTTTTTACCTGCAATTGATAAGAGGACAAATTAACAGAATACGAAAAAAAGTTTTCTTTTTTGGAAGACAAATTATATCTGCTTAAAAGCCAAATATGAAAAAATCTGCAAAACAAAATATATCAATTAATGAGCTAAAAATTCTATTTTTTTTCATTTTCGAGCGAAGAAATCGAACTACATATATTGGATTATATGGTCCCCGAAATGAATTTGAATGTTTCTAATTATGAATCATTTTGATACAACATATGTCTACTTCGGTTTGAAACATGCGTTAATGCTGATGAACTATTTAATATAAATCAATTGTTTTATTGAAAATCGAGATGGCGGCCGGCCATCTTGAAGACGTCCCATAAACCAGAGTGATATAATACAATGTTAACATTGGAGTTTTTTTGTATGGTGTTGTTTTTACTGGATTGATAAGAGGTCAAATAAACTGGATTAAAATAATAGTTTTGCTGTTTGACAAACATTTTTTGCTGCGGTCAAGTCGCAAATTAAAGACAAAAATTATGGCTAAAAAATAACCATTTTTTATATTGAGCTTAAAATAAAATACCGATTTTTTTTTCATTTCCTGCGTGAGAAATAAACATACATAATAATTGGATATAATAATGGTCCTGATATGTATTAGTGTTGTTTCTTAGTTGTTGGTCATTTTGATGCCTCATTTGTCCTTCTTCGGGATTAAAAAATGTTCAATGTTTTTATGACTAATTTTTATCGGAATCTTTAGTGAAATACAGAGATGCGCCGGCCATCTTGATGATCGACGTCATCAACCGGGAAGTTCATCCCAGTTTATTACAATGTTACCGAGTCTCGATTTCGTTATCAGTTGGGTCATACAAGGCTTCAGAAAAAACTAGGTTGGTTAAGTTAAGTTGTGGGAGGGGGTGCAACGATAGACCCCCCCTAGATCCCGGCCTACTGTACCTGACGATGCTTGGTGGATCTATGTACTTGGTCAAACATTCCATCCGGACACCCTGGAAGAATGACTTACGGGTCAAAAGGTGAAGCGCCAAAGGCTGTGGGGCATTCGTCCAGTTTGGCGAGGAAAAGTTGGAGCGATCAAGAGCGAATCAAACAGGTCATTCTCGAACATGAAGACATTGAAATTTAATATACACATTTCATTAGAAAATATCAAAGAAAGGCTGTACATACAATAAATGACAAACATGACAGAAATGAATGACAACTACGGAAAATGAATTAAACGACACATTAAAAGTACCACGATTTTTGTTTACGATTTTGTGACTGACTTATTTTCAGGAATAACAAGAAAGTAAAACAATGAGACTGTTTCATGACGATCCTAATGTTACAAGATTGTTCAAATTCCTACATTTTTTTAATACTTTACCTTGTGAAATAGGTATTATGGTTGATTTTGGGATCGAAACTCTAAGCTTAAACAGGACCTATGGGAAACCTTTATTCTAATTTCTCGTAACATACCATGTAAAAACATTATCGAGTTAATCGCTGTTTTTAAATTAATATCATAATTAAACAGTTTTACCGCCAAAATGAACAGTGATATTGTTATGAAATCTTTGAATTAAATTCCGAGTTTCTATAAACTGAAAGACAAACAAAACATCACTGCCACCAAAAAATATAATTGTCTATTAATTAACATGTATTTTTTACCTTAAAATAATAAAACAACAATAAACGATGTAATATAGCTGACCCTTGATACTTACCTAGGAAGTTGACCTGCTTGGTAGCTTTGTCGTGGGCTAACAGAAGACTCTGGAGCTTGCTGGGGTTACGTAGTACACAACATCAGTAGTGGTCATCTCAGCTATGGTCAGTGTAGAGGTCAATTATAGGGTGTTATGCTGGTGGTTCCAGAGCAGGAGTATTTTCACAAATTCTAAGCCGTTCTTTTTATAGACACTTCCTAATTTTGATTGGCTGCAATTCGTCCAGTAATTTTAAATTGGCTGAAAATTAAGTCCCTCCCCCTATTTAATGTGGAACGTAATTACTTGAATAGTAACCGCTAGATGTGAGGGATTTTCATAAACGGTTTTAAAGATCAAAGGGAATCGGGCGGTAATTATAGATCAAAGGTTCATTTGTTTTGTATTGGCTTGGTGTTACTGTCCGATAATTAGAGGTGTGTTAAGGAAAGTAAGATCAAAGGTCCCTTGGTATGGCTTACAAGTTGGTTTTACTGTACAGGTAATTAGAGGCGGTAATGGGGGTAAAATCAAAGGTCACTTGTCCAATAAGTATGGCTTGGTGTAACCGTAAAGGTAATTAGAGGCGTAGTAGGGGTTTAAGATCAGAGGTCACCACCTGTCCAGGTATGGCTTGGTGTTACTGTACAATATGATGGCTTGGTGTTACTGTACAGGTAGTTAGTTAGAGAGGGTAATGGGGGTAAAATCAAAGGTCAACATGTCCAGGTATGCCTTGGTGTAACTGTAACAGGTAATTAGAAAAAAGGTGGTAAGAGGGGTAAGATCAGAGGTCACCTGTTCAGAATATGGCTTTGTGTTACTGTATAGATTAATTATAAAATGGGCGGTAATTGGGGGTAAGATTCAAAGGTAAAAATGTCCAGGTATGGCTTTTGTGTTACTTGTGCATGACAATTAGAGGCGGTATTGGGGGTAAGATCAAAGGTACACTTGTCCAGGTATGGCTTGAGTGTTACTGTACAGGTATTAGAGGCGGTTTATGGGGTAAATCAAAGGACACTTGTCCAGGTATTTCGTGTTACTTGTAGGGTAATTAGAGGCGGTAATGGAGATATAAAAATCAAAGGTCCCTTGTCCAGGTATTGCTTGGTGCGACTGTACAGGATGGCTTGGTGTTACTGTGCAGGCAATTAGAGGGTAAATGGAGGGGTAAGATCAGAGGTACATGTCAGGTATGGCTTCTTGTGTTACTGTACAGATAATTATATAGGTGGTAATGGGGGGTAAAATCAAAGTATCAATTGTCCAGGTATGGCTTGGTGTAACTGTACAGGTAATTAGATAGAGGCGGTAATAGGGGTAAGAAAAGGTAACATGTCCAGGTATGGCTTGGTGTTACTGTACAGGTAATTAAAGGCGGTAATGGGGGTAAAATCAAAGGGACACTTGTCCAGATATTTGGTGTTATTGTACGGGTAATTAGAGGCGGTAATGGAGATACAAAATCAAAGGTCCCTTGTCCAGGTACGGCTTGGTGTGACTGTACAGGATGGCTTGGTGTTACTGTACAGGCAATTAGAGGCGGTAATGGGGGTAAGATCAGAGGTCACCTGTCCAGGTATGGCTTGGTGTTACTGTACAGATAATTATAGGTGGGTAATGGGGGGTTAAAAATCAAAGGTCACTTGTCCAGGTATGGCTTGGTGTAACTATACAGGTAATTAGAGGCGGTAATAGGGGTTAAAATCAAAAGACACTTGTCCAGTTATTTGGTGGTTACTGTAACGGGTAATTTCAGAGGCGGTAATGGAGTATACAAAATCAAAGGTCACTTGTTCAGGTATGGCTTGGTGTTACTGTACAGGATGGCCTTGGTGTTACTTTACAGGCGTAATGTAAGATCGGCAAAGGGAACGGGTAAAATCAAAGGTCCAGGTATGGCTTGCCCAACTTCAAAGCCCCAGTCAACTATATTGTTGTACAGTTAAAAAATTTTCCGTTCCCTTTAAATTTTTTTTACACTTACTTTATTTAACTATAACATTAAGTGTACTTAGAATCTGAAAATATCATAAGTGAAATGTGTGTCTCAGGGATGTCAATACGTTTATTATGTACTTATGCTTCCTCTATCCAATGTAATTGTGAAAGAAATAAAGTTTGAAAGATGGCCTGTATGCTTTCTCTACTTCAATTCAAATGCATATTCATTCATATATCAATTATGGACTTTTTGTTTTCTTTTATATTAGACACGTAGTTTCCTTTGTAAATGTCAAACCATTCTCCTAACGTGGTATTGTTAATTACAAGAAAAGTGCTTGCCATAGATCGCCCACCCTGAGGAACTCAACGTTTGCGTAATGAAATTAACAAAGGAATATTGACTCGGTGTTTCTAAAAAAAGTTTCTCATTATGCACTATATAAAGAACTCACGTAATTCATTTGTGTTAGCCAATGCCAGTAGTGAAAAATCATGACCATATCTAGTACAATGGTAATAATATCAAACGGCAATTTTGCCACGCATGTATCTTCATTATTATACATGATGACACATCGCATTGTAATTTGGGCGACATGACTCGAGATTTGATTAACAGGTGTCCGCACTTGACTCGGTAAGGGAAATAACCGATGTTTGAAAGTATACTCGACTCTCTTTTGAAAGAAATGAAATAAAAAACAAAATTAACACATGTTTATAAAAAAGTAGAATTTTTATTGTGGCACTATACAGATACACTGGTAATGTATAATAATAATACAAAAGTAGAAAACATTCGGAAAAATGTGACAATATATAAACTACGATATTACAATATGACAATATACAAATACAACATTACAATGTGACAATAAACAAATACAACATTACAATGTGACAATAAACAAATATAACATTACAATGTGACAATAAACAAATACAACATTACAATGTGACAATATATAAACACGATATTACAATGTGAAAGTTATACAAATACAACATTACAATGTGACAATAAACAAAATCCCAACATTACAATGTGACAATATACAAATACAACATTACAATGTGACAATAAACAAATACAACATTGCAATGTGTCAGTAAACATCATTACAATGTGACAATAAACAAATACAGCATTACAATGTGACAATAAACAAATACAACATAACAATGTGACAATAAACAAATACAAAACATTGCAATGTGACAATTAACAAATACAACATTACAATGTGACAATATACAAATACAGCATTACAATGTGACAATAAACAAATACAACATTACAATGTGACAATAAACAAATCCAACATTACAATGTGACAATAAACAAATACAGCATTACAATGTGACATTATACAAATACAACATTACAATGTACAAATACAACATTACAATGTGACATTATACAAATACAACATTACAATGCGACTATAAACAAATACAACATTACAATGTGACAATATACAAATACAACATTACAATTGCATACAAACACAATATTACGATGTGACAATATAAACAAATACAAAATAACAATTAACATTACAATGTACAAATAAAACATTACAATATACAAATACAACATTACAATGAGACAATGTACAAAGCACTAAGGATAGATAACTCCGTGTGGTATCACATCTCCCTCCAGAGACGCTGTAGTTGGCCGTAGACATCATGGCTAGCTCATCAGTTTCCGTGTTCCTCCCGGAAGTGGCTGGTATCTCCAAGTCTGGTTCTCCGGCTCCCAGGGAAGTGAGGACAAGGGCAGACAACTCCTGTACCTGTCGATGCTTGGTGGATCTGTACTGGTCAAACATCCTCCGGACACCCTGGATGATGGACTTTCGGGTCAGTAGGTGAAGACCAAGGCTGTGGGCACCGTCCAGTGCAGAGAAGAAAAGATGGCGGTCAAGACGAATCAAATGGTCATCTGGAATGAAGATTTAAAATTTTATTAAACATTTCATTAGAAAAAAAATACATCAAAGCTTTACATATATTACAGACAATCTTGACAGAAAGATAGATTACGAAAAAATTGATTAACGACATGAAAAGTAACACGATTTTATTACGATCTGTGACTTTTTCAAGAAGAAACAAAATGTGAGCAATAAAGGTTGTTCATTCCCAATCTTAAAAGATTGTTCAAAATTCCTACACTATTGTTTTTTTATACTTTACCTTGTGAAATAGGTATTATGGTTAGTTTTGGGATCGAAAAAGGCTTAAAACAGGAACAGTGGAAACTTTTATTATAATTTCTGTAAAATATTATGTAAATATCATCATCGAGTTAATCACTGTTTTTAATTAATATCATAATTTAATAACCGTGAAAATGTTATGAAATGAAGTATTAAATTTTATTTCATTAGAAAATACATCAAAGATGTACATATTTATATCACAGACAAACATGACAGAAAGATGGACTACGGAAAATTAATTAACGACATTAAAAGTAACACGATTTTGTTTCGATCTGTGACTATTTCAAGAAAAACAAAAAGTAAACAATGAGGGCTGTTCATTCCCAATGTTACAAGATTGTTCAAAAATTCCTACATTTTTATTAATACTTTACCTTGTGAAATAGGTATTATGGTTGATTTTGGGATCGAAACTTCCGCTTAAACAGGACAGGGGAAACCTTTATTCTAATTTCTGTAACATACTATGTAAAAAAAAACATTATCGAGTTAATCGCTGTTTTTAATTAATATCATAATTAAACAGTTACCGCAAAATTAACAGTGAAATTGTTATGAAATCTTTGAATTAAATGCCGAGTTTCTATAAACTGAAAGACGAACAGAACATGACTGCACAAAAATATAATTGTCTATTAATTAACATGTATTTTTTACCTTAAAATAATAAAACAACAATAAAACGATGTAATATAGCTGACCCTTGATACTTACCTAGGAAGTTGACCTGCTTGGTAGCTTTGTCGTGTGGGCTAACAGAAGACTCTGGAGCTTCTGGGCGTAGTACACAACATCAGTAGTGGTCATCTCAGCCATTGGTCAGTGCAGAGGTCAATTAGAGGGTGTTTATGCTGATGGGTTCCAGAGCAGTAGTATTTTCAAAATTCTAAACCATTCTTTTTATAGACACTTCCTAATTTTGATTGGCTGCATTCGTCAAGTAATTTTATTGGCTGGAAATTAAGTCCCTCCCCCTATTTAAATGTGGAACGTAATTACTTGAATAGTACCGTTAAATGTGAGGAGATTTTCATAACGGTTTTAAAGATCAAAGTGAATCGGGCGGTAATTATACATCAGAGGTCATTTGTCTTGGTATGGCTTGGTGTTTTACTGTCCAGATAATTAGAGGTGTTAAGGAAGGTAAGATCAAAGGTCTCTTGTCAAGGTATGGCTTGGTGTTACTGTACAGGTAATTGGGGATCGTAAGGGATGTGAGATCAAAAGGTCACCTGTACAGATATGGCTTGGTGTTACTGTACAGGTAATTAGAGGTCGTAAGGAAGGTAAGATCAAAAAGGTCACTTGTCCAGGTATGGCTTGGTGTTACTGTACAGGTAATTAGGGGTAGTATGGGAGGTGAGATCAAAGGTCACCGTGTCCAAGTATGGCTTGATGTTACAGTACAGGTTAATTAAAGGTGGTAAGATCAAAGGTCACTTGTCCAGGTATGGCTTGGTGTTACTGTACAGGTAATTAGGGGTAGTATGGGAGGTGAGATCAAAGGTCACCTGTCCAGGTATGGCTTGCTGTTACTGTACAGGTGATTAGAGGCGGTATTGGAAAAATAACTCACTTGTGTCCGCAGAATTTTGAAAGTAATGATAAAGGTTTAGTTTTAAATCGATTTTATTGTAGCAAAAGATAAAAATGGATTGGACAAAAGTTATTACAAACTTTTACTGACGTCTTTTCCGAACAAATATAAATATATAATTACAATGATATTTTGTCACCGTCATAGCTTAAATATGTCTATATATGTTTACTTTATGTATCAAAAACAAAATCAAAAGTTAAAATTGACAAAATTAGGATATAAGCTAAAGAGATTTAGAGGCATTAGGGGAGACACCAACGCATTATTTTACGTTTTGTTATAGAGGGTTTTGCTCAGAACGTTGTAGGAGTGGTTATTCTTATCTAATGCTCAGTCAACATCCTCTGTTGCTGCGTTTGCCTTTTCACCATGATTAATCCGGGTCTTTACGAATTCCTGTCTTTCGTACTTAGCCCGACTAGATAAGATAAACCAGGCACACGCTCGTTATTGTTGGATTAATTGATGAAAATAAATTAATTTGTTATATATACATTTAATTAGTAATTTACGAGCTTGAAGTAAAAGTGGGAAACGTTGTTGCTAGGGGAGGGAGAGTTAGGGCCTAGATTGGGCAGATAAAAATGAGAGTTATCCTGCCAGTTCGGTATGGCTGGTGGAGTTAAAATGTTAAAACGTTAGAAATAAAAAAAAGTTGGACAGATCTACATATTTGAATATATTTGAATGGCGTCTAGATTAGTATCTCCAAAAAGAAGGTGTTCCACAGGGATTTCCTTTGTACAGTTGAGAGACGGGGACGCATTAAGTTCCGTAAACTAACTAAATGAAATATTGTAAAACATTGATAATTTTCTGTACTTACGCCTATCTGCTAAACTGGGTTCCCATCAAGCTCATCTGTTATATATATATATATATATATTTTAAATTTTATACCCTGGTAAACCGGTTATAACTCGGCCAGACTTCGAACTGAACATGTTTTCTGATTTATTCGAGAGTGTTTGATATTACAATTATCCCAAAATACTTGAAATATAGCGCCCTTGACATATTAAAAAAACAACATCAGTAGTGGTCATTTCAGCCATGGTCAGTGTAGAGGTCAATTAGAGGGTGTTATTACCCTGGTGATTTAGAGCAGGAGTAATTTTTACTAAACTGGAACTTGGTGGGTGGTAATGGGCGGGTTGG
>NW_027187621.1:0-3868 GCF_041381155.1 Argopecten irradians | reverse complement strand
CATTTTTCCTGCCGAAAACTTGTTAAAAATTAAGTATTCTGACGTTATTCTATACAATTTTACCAATGGCAAGATGTAAACATTTTGGGTTAACCAGGTGTAAATTTGCCCTGTTTACAAAACGTGTGAAATTTCATCATTTTAGAATATTTAGTGCATGGTGGGGATTTCTTAAGATTTCCCTATGGATTTGGTTAAGTCCAAAAATGATACTATAATGCTTTGAAAACACATATGAAGCTTCAACTATAAAGATTAACTAATTTCGTAAAATACATGATTTACAGATTTAAGAAACTTGTTGAAATGCTCTTTTATGTATTACTTGCACATCAAGAAGGTGACTTCGTCATTAGACAACTTATTCATGCGGGAATTTTAATATAAAAACTATAAAACAGTCTTAAAGTTTTGTACATTTTTATTGAAATTTATATACAGTATGATATTAATCTGTAGCACTGGTAGTTTTCTAAGTAAAATAAGAATTTCAAGGCGTTAACTGTTAATTCAATATAAATACATGCATTTCAATAATGCGTATTAATGACATAAAAAACAATACTATATGTGAATGTCACAGTATTAAATTTCATCACAAATTAAAAATGTAGGCAAGAACCATTATTTTATCACTGGCAGTAAAATAAATCTAACTTGTACAAGGTTACGTAAATCTTTTAAATTGCTATAATAAAAGATATCGAATCGGCATATGAAATTAGGATTATTATGGGTAGAAATTTCAGTCCCTGATCTTTGCATACCGTTTATAAACTTTATGTATTATTTTCGTGAAAATGTTTAAATATCAGATAGCATGATGACATGGTTTACTGTACATCTACCATAGATTAAGCAACAATCCAAATATAAAATTAAGTTTTAGAGTATAATAATTTGGAAAACTCATAAAAAAGACACTTATGAATGCCTCTAAAAAGTCTTGAGATCTAAAAAAAAAAGCTGTCGAAAGTTAATAACCATTCTTTCGAAATCTTCCAAATCCGAATGAAAATGAGTTTACGGAGAGTATCTAAGAATAGGCTTCCCACATTCAAAAACGAATATACAATGAATCAAACTGTCATGGACATTACATGTAATTAAAATTGCTAAATGATATATTTATAATTTAGTTGATGAATATGAATTGACCATCTGCTACATTCAGAAATACAATACGTCTGTCGTCCAGAAAGGTTATTATTTGTTCATCGCATCTAGAAAATTTATTATTCAATCAACAATAAACTATAATCTTTTGCGTACAAACATTTGTAAATGACTTTGGTAATTAATGATACAACAAAATATGTAATAAAAAATACAAAGTTTTTTTTACAGCATTTAAAAGAAATTGATAGGAATTACGGGCATAACGGAATGTAAGTAATATACGGAATGCAAAACTAGAGTGCCGAATACAATCTTAAGATTACCATGCCAAATACCTTTACGAAACGGCTTTTAAATTTCTAAAATAGAAAGCAAATTTTTTCTGTCGCAAAAGTTATTCGTTATCCCGTTATAGATTTATATTCATCATCATATTCTGAAAAAATATATCAAAATAGATTAAATGTTAAATTTTCACAACGCGGGTCGTTTAATGTTTTCCCGCCGTCCTAAATGCCGCGCGGTATAGTTAAATATAACTGCGCCAGACGGGAAAACAGCAAAATGAATATTAATCTCTACAGTTACCATATATTACGCAGGAAATCCTGCATATCTTAAGTGATTCGGTGAACTATCATCTTAAGCCGTCGATATGTATTTGCTTATGTAATTAATGTTTTTAATAAAACCAATTTTGTTCCGGAAAGTTTAGTGATACATTCAATTAACGGTATCAATGCCATAGGTTAATGATTTCATTATTATTCAAACGGAAATTATTTCTTGAACTCCTGCTTTGGTATGAATTCCCAAAGCTACAATATATATTAACCATGAAATAGTTGGTGTCTATAAATATCAATTCGTCATAAAAATGCCTTGCTATAGATGTACGATGGATGTGAGGGGGGGGGATCTGAACACCAATGACAATTAACAACATTTCGTAAGCACTCACTCCATGGCGAAGACAGGAAGTAAATTATTCGTACGTCACCCAAAATGAAACCAGGCCGACCGTGTGACAAAAATGTAAGTCAGTTTAGGCAATAAAATTGATATATATTTATCTAAAACTGGAGTATACTACAAATGCTACAAATTATGAAAACACCTTTTCACCTTCCCCTACATCCAAAAATCATAGACCAGGTAACTGTTTTGTGTCAAATATTTTCTGGATAATCTTCATAAAACAAAGTTCGATAGAATGTTGTTAGCGAATTTCTGGACAGGAAGATCCTTTTCTCAAACCAATTAACACGAGCACATCTATACTTTAAAACTTAGTGAGCATCACGTGTTTATTACTGTACTTGGTTTAAATAGCCTTAAGTTCACCGTAGTGTTTAATCTGTTCGATGTGGAAAAAAAAACAAAAATAGTTACGAAGCCACTTACTATGCAAGTATACACTCAGTTTGATTAAATGCGTTGCTGAGTAAGTATAAAGGTTTTGGAAAAAACGCGAAATGCCACAAAGTAAAATAATTTCATAACCGTTATACTTAAAGTAAACTTCAAAACAAACAATTAAAAAATGTTAGTATAATGAACGAAATTTATCAATTGATAAAATTTTCATGTAGAAAAACGCTGATTGAGTTACAACACAGGGACTTGACATACATACACCAACGCCAAATAATGTAGTATAGTATCCTAATATCATAATAACACGTCAGTGGTTGGAAATTCGTGTCGGGTCCCTGTGAGTTATAAGAATTTACTGTAAAAATCGAATACAAGGATTATTTCGAAGTTATACAGTAGTCCTACAGTTTCTAATGAGATTTGACTGCTTAAACCAGATGGATCTGAGAATTAATTACGACTTAAAGATGCTACACCGCTGAAAAAAATCGGTAAAATACACCCACGAAAGAGTGTCAATTTTTAGGGTATTTTCGTTCTACAGATCTAATCTAGCATATTTCTGACACTCTGGTTGGCACTGCCATCCAAATTTTATATACATTTGTAAACTTATTCTCAGATCCCTTTGGTTTGAAACTACATATACACATAGAATCACTCCAACACACCATAATATTTCAACGAAATAAAAATACAAATAAAAATAAATCAAAGATACTGAAATCCTAGTTATCATGCATATTTGGCCTACAAACAAACATTAATATCAAAACAAATTTATAAATGTAAATAATGGTAAAAAAGGGTACAGAACTAAAAGTATGGATAAAACGATAAAACAAAGTGAATAATATTAATCAAAACATTTTAATGATTGTTTTCCACTTTTTTCATAGTGAAATATATCTAAAATAAAAAAATACACAAAAAAGGCAAGATTTCCAAACAATTAAAAATCCCTTATGTCGAAATGTTGTGTGCTAATCCATTACCCACTTACAGTTCAAAGTCTTATACAAAAAACCCATTATAATGAAAAGTCTAATATTTCATACAAAATTTCGAAATAATACCAATTGAATGGTTCATTATTTTCTTAAATTCGTTTCAATTTGAATTAGAATTTAAAGTTTAGATCGAAACGACCCCGGAGAATTTTAAAATTCAACAAACAGAAAATTACTATTAATTGTATTCTATGTAAGACCGACTACGAGAAGTTGGTGAAAACGATCTTACGGGTAAGAAACTCTGTAATTATTTCATCTTTAAATGATGGCGAATATAATTAAAAATATCAATAAGCGTTAAATAGAACGGTTTGTAAAATAACAATAACCGCGACATTTCAAAATATTTTGAATATTTT
>NW_027187620.1:0-71324 GCF_041381155.1 Argopecten irradians | reverse complement strand
TGTAGTGGTGGTCTTCCTTGTTATTAGAACCTCTAGATAATAAAACTATTCTTGTTTCCCAATTTTTTATTCCAATCGACGGTCGCTTTTACTGAATTTGAACAAAGTAAGCTCAGAAAAGAGTGTGAAATGCCTTCCGTCTCTCTCTGGTGTCAGCTTTCTACAAATGTACACGACTAATCCAAATACCATTTATGTAATTTGACAGACAATAATATCCGAATTAAAGGATGTTCCAAATGTATCATTTATTAACCATGATGGTTAATCAATATTTCACTAAATGTATTTTAGTAGTTTATTCACATTTACTAAAACAATGAAAATATCGGATCCCTCACGTCAACAGGATTATAAACTCAGATTTATGATATTTTAATCTCCAAAGCCTCTATGATGATCGATGCTAGTCACTGCCATCATGTGGAAAACGTCTATATTAATATCACGTTCCTGTTTTTAGGGGTTGCAAAGGAAACAGATGATGACACAGAAAATGAAACTTTGGGTGGCTCTAAGAAATCGTCAAATCCGGAAGATTTACACCAGTTTACAGGTAATTGTTAACCTATAGTTATCATATTTTCGTGGTTTTTTTGTTTTTTTGTTTTACATTTTTATCTTCTTGACTGACATTCTACCGGTTCAATTTATCTGAAACTTGCCTGAAATAATACTGCCATGTCCCCACAAAGTGTTGTTATTTTTCGTGTCGATCCGAAATCCAAGATAGCGGTCACAGCTGCCATCTTAAAAAGACATTTTTTGAACTTCTGAAGTTCCATCAGTGCGATGTGGCTGAAACTTGACTGAAATGATCATGACATGGTCTCGACAAAGTATTCAAGGTTGATCCAAAATTAAAGATACCCACCATGGCACCATTTTTCATCCCACTATTCTCAAGGCAGTCGGATGACCGTTAAGGTCCTTGGGCCTCGTGTTTGTTCAAACGAGCGAACATTATCGTTATTAAGAACCAAACTTTGCTGAATGATAGAGCATATATCCTTATGAAAATATCTGCTAATGAAAAATTTCCAATGTTTTTGATGTTTTTTCAACAACATAAACAAAACCAAAAAACACTCGTATAGCAGGAGGGGGGGGGGTATTCCGAATCATTACCACAAAGCTGAAAATATCGAGGTCATATGCGCAGGCAGGAAAAAAGTGGAATTTCCCAAACAATTTTTGTAAGATGATAGATTTCACATTTCCATGAGAGATTTATAGATCATCAAAATTATATCTTTTGTTTACAAAATCAAAACATACGAAGTAAATACAAAAAGAAAAGTGTTCATCTTGAGAACATTGCAGTACCAGATCAGTCAAACTGTTCAACATCATTAAGGACGATTTAGCTTGATCCATTAGTAAACAGTCCTTTGAACTTCCAAGAATAAAATTGCATTGTCTTTCGTCTGTTAAATGGTCAAATTTAACGTAATCCGATACGTCTAATACGTTTACTAAAAATTCTAATAATGCATCGCGACTTTTGAATAGTGTCGGACACTGGACTAGAAAATGAACCGTTATATCATCAGTTTCTTTTTCTTACATATTTTACATGTCACAGTATTTTTTCTCATGACGATATGATAATTTAACCAGTTCGGCAAGTTTCCATGTATATTTCGGGTATTCTAGACTCAGTAGCCATAGCGGGTTAGGACCATGAGTGTAGTGAATTGAATTGTTGTATGTCTGTAGTCTTTTAGAAGATAACATAGCGTCTTGCCAGTTTTTATAATATAAATCCTCGACTGTTTTTCTGCAAAAATTCTTCCATATTGTTCGCGAAGGACAAAATCCATCGAACACATAGTCCAGCAACAGGAATGAGATGTTTAGATTTCCCGTAATGATGAATATATCGTGAACAAAGCTTTCTGTTTTCATCATTATATCACCGAATATAAAGGAGCACAGTCTAATCGTAAATATAATTTTCAGCACAAATTTACTACTTGCCACACAAAGCTTATTGAAGAACATGAGCTTTCTACGTTCAACCTCGGCGTAGATGTCTAATAGCCCGAGTGCGCGTATTGTGACTAAAGATGGAGACGTTTGCTCGAAGCCTTGGCACCTCCGGGCGGCGTATCGTTGTACAATGTCGAGTTCCTGGCGAGATTGTTGTGTAGGATTAGCCCAAAGTTCCGAACCATACAGTATTCGTGAACCATAGATTGCACGAGTTTACAGCTTGTCAATGGGTTCATACCTCCACTGTGTATGCCAACACTAATAAGAGAATTCAGTATCTGTCTCCCTTTCGCACATGATGACATGATGTTTTTATCAATGTGAAGATTTGCAGTAAACGTTATTCCCGCGTACTCTTTGGTGGTGACCCATTGGATAGGTTGTCCTCCTAGCTTACATTCAGTCTTTGGAACGGGCTTTCTACTGCCACTGTGAAACATCATGAGTGAACTTTTTACGGGATTATAACTCAAGCGCCATTTGCAGGAGAAATCGTATACTATATCCAAGAGGTTCTGCAAATTACCAGTAGAGCAGTCCATAAAGTAGGGTATCATCGGAGCTAAGAGTATCCCTGGTAAATGTAGATCGTGAATATGAAGACCGAAGTTAGTTGAAATCAAGTTTCGTAAATGAGATCATTGATCATTACTAGGAAGAACCATGAAGACAATGTTCCGACCTTGACCGACCTTGCTTGACCTTGTATGGATTTCCGGTTTTCCCCTCATATAACAAACCGAATAGTAATCGTTAAAATGAATTAGAGATATTCGCAGATTTTCCATTGAGTCTATTGTATATCTTGAAAAGGGGGTTATCAATATTAGAAATGCTTGCGTTTGCGTTGTCTAGGAACTGCAGGTTACGACTTAGATTCTCTTTCAAGAATGAGACAACTTTATTCTTTACTGTGACTATTCTGGGACATTTTAATACTACCGCATGCTTCTTGGCCATAAAAGCCTTGTTGTAATCGATGTGGGAAAGTCAATTTTATTACAGATCGTTAAATATACACCTTTCAGAGATAGATTTTTTCGAACAACATGTTGTAGCACTGGAGTCAAATGTGATGTCTCTAGTATATTTGTTTGAGTCCAGATCTGGTCTTTCTTTACCAACCGTAAATTTAGGGCAAATAACTAGTCCGTGCTTAAAACTAAGGTGGATAGTCTTCGCGATTTCGAAAATCGAGAGTTTATCTAAGAAAGGCTAGTAAGTTTTTACACATGGGGGTTGCATGCCTCCATACTCGAATGTGTCTCTACTACAACCATCGACAGCACTGCGCTCACATCACCTGCTTTCCAGCGCTAATACGTTCTCTCACTCAATGTCTTTATAGCGTTATCTTATTTTCTATTTCCGTAATGCCATCTTTGCAATTCTTGTTCACATTTATGACTAAAACTTTGATGCCGTAAATGCTACTGACATTAGGATAGAGTTCTAGTAGCTTGTTTATAATGCGCGTGCCTGTCAAAATGACTTTGAGTTGTCGACAAGCGGCTAGCGTACTGTTTGTTGATCTGTCCATGCCTTGCATAATTAACCATTCTGGGTCACGAATTATCTTGCCATCGATTCTCAGTTCAGGAAGTTTCATGCGCTTTAATTTTTCGAGCACGAACAGCCTTGTAAAAATGTTCCAGAAGCTTTAATACCTCTTGCAGCCTTCTCTGTACGTTCATCACAAGCTAGTTTTGCTCGTAGCTAGTTGGCCAGCGCGGTAATCGAGACTAATCCTAAAAAGACGATTTTGTTCATTTTACTACCTGCAGCTCTCAATTTCCATACCCACGTGGGTCATCGCCTATCCTACAAGCCATCGAGCAGCGGTTATCTCTTAAAAACCCTCCATAAACATCTACATCACCAATTAATACTAACCCTACGGTTTAAGATCTAACCTTTCACGTCTAAAAAAAATTTAAGTTACCATTTCCGCTACAATAAATCCACACGAACCCTACCTTTCAAAAAACATTTCAAGAAGTTGGAGGGGAGTTGATAATCTTTGACGTTGAAAAGCGCCTGTTTTTTTCCAGACAAATTTTCTCGGTTAATACTGATTTGGCTGTAGCCCGAATTTTGTGTAGGCGAGTGCCACCAGCTTCTTCCAGTTGACGGAGTATATGCTACAATTTGCTGAATATTATTTGTAGAATGACGTCGGGGAAGCTGTATAGCGCAATCCATACAGGGTAAATGATCAGACACGTTATAGGTAGATGGATCGATCTAATGATTAGATACCCTCCTGCACACAATCAAACTTTGCAATTTTCCTTTAAAATATGGTCCTATTAAAGATGCATGTCCGTGCTTATTGGAGACAAAAGTATCGATGTCCTCGCCAATTGTACCACTGTCTGCGCATTCCGAGAACCATGTTCCGTTCAGCGTCTAAACTCTGGAGTACGATTCCTCTGTCGTTTGCGCTTTACACCTATGGTTTTTGCAACCAAAGATCGGTCGATATTGCGCATTAAACAATCACCAAGGACAATCACGTGACCTTGTTCGGAGTAGCGTTCATAGATATCAGATATGCATATTTTAAAGTATCTACATATGTCTGTATAGAGGATATTTGTAGATGGCATAAAGAACACACCTATTAAAAATATATGCATGATTTGTCACGAAGTTTAATGGAACAGCAGATAACTCTATCATTCCCTTCGTCCAGTATAGGCGATACATTTATTCCGCTTCTCCATAGAATAGCAATTCCACCGAAACCACGATTACTTGTCCTATTTTTCAGGTTCTAACGGTATATACGGCTATCACACACTCCGAAGGCTTTGAAATGGTGGTCAATGGTATTGAGAGAAAGTTAATTTGCTCTGGCAGAAGCCAGTGCTCAGTGATGACGGCAATGTCTGTATCATTCAAGAGCTTCGAGAGCATCGGGGTCCCGTACATTATACCCCGTATGTTCCACGTGAGTAGGGTTACCATTACAAACAGTAAACATATCCGATTTTGGTATGCTGGTCTCACTACCATGATGATTGTTTATTTTGGCGCGAATTTCCATGGAAACGATCGCGATGTTCCCATTCCCGTACGAGTACATTTTCAGGCCAGAAGCTTGGGTCCATCGCTTGTTCAAAATCCTGTTCTCGGACATTAAGTCGGGCAGTGTATGTCGGGACTTCACCTCCCCAGAACTTAATAATTTCCATGTATGTCACTTTAATACCGCCATTGCCGCGATGGAGTTTATTACATGTACATCGTCTTCTGACGCGTCCGCAATGATTCTAGACATAAGAAGCTGCTTTTTTCGGGGATTGCGTTTGACGCCACGAAATTGGTATTGTGCTGAATGCTCATCAGCCGGACCCATTTGTTGTTGTGTGTTGTATCCAAAGAAGGTCACATTGCGGTGTGGTCTTTCTGAGTCGACTTGTTTGCTATCATCGAGTGTAACGGACAAGACTTGCTTGGGATGCTGCTCAACTCTCGATTTTCTTGTTACATCAGCGTATGAGGAATGCACTCATTTACTGGGTTCATTGTTCGATTTGTACATCAACATTTGACGTGCTTATTCTCGCTTTTTGAATGAATAAAATCATTTACTGGATCCAGTTTCTGGTTTTCCTGAGCCGAGTCTCTCAGTACTTCTGGTACTTTGATTTTTGCTTCGTTTGGATTTGCATTGTTACGTGTCTCTAGATTAGTTATGATTTTCTCCCGGAGAGTAAGCTGTGCGCGTAATTCACTAATGTCGCAGTTTTTTTTAGAGTTGAAATTGTCTGTTCGTGTTTTTCCTTTTCGGTGATAACAGCGCACAATTCTTTTTTCAAATTCATTATTTCTTCGTGCAAAACGACGTTTATTTCATTCATCTTTTCTGTCATTTCGTTCCTCATCCCCACAATAAAGATAAACAAGTCAGCAAGAGTTTGTTTATTTACATTATTTCCAATGTCCAACAGATTATTGGAGGTATGCACGCCGCTACGCATGGATGACTCGTTTGTACAGGTAGGATATACATGTTTTTAACGCGGTACTATCACCGAGTAGGAGCGATTCGTCGAGAGTGTTGTTAGGCGAGTGCATATCTGTTGTCGAATTTCCCGTATCGTGTGTTCTCAGCATATATTTGATTTTATGAGCTTCTGTCCCACTATCTACACATCGGAATAGGATGTAAATATCCTCTAAATATTTATCCAAAGCCGAAGAATTCCCAAGGCACACGTTTGACCGGATAAGTGTACCCTGGGGTGTATCACGTAATTTTTAACGACAGGTCATACAAGATTTGACGAACATCGATGAATTGTCTACATTGCCCGAATAAAGAACTGTTCAAACTTTTTAAAATTTGCTTGCTCCATATCCAATGAAAATATCTTTTAATTTCAATAAATTTCCTGTCTATTTCCATGAAAGTCAACAACTTAAAGTAAAGACATTTCTCTATAGCAGAGGGTATTCCGAATCATTACAAACTGTGCTATAATATACGAGACGTATGCTGGCAGAGCAAAAGTTGGTTTATACCAAAATTTTTTAAATATTCATATTCAAAGAGATTTCTCTTAGCCTAAAACACAAATACAGTAAATAAAAATGTGCTCCTTGGAACAGTAGTAAAAACGAGTCAAACTCTGATAACTACGACGATTTAGCGATCAATTAAAAAACAGTCGATCTCTAGTAAGCACTTCTATTTGCTCTCGACTTCATGCCAGGTCGATTTCACGCTTTATTGCAAATGTACGTGGAAATCGAACACGTGTTTGTATAATGTTTCCTGAAGAGGCCTTCCACGGGGTGACTCAACAAATCTTAAAACAAATATAAGTAAACACAAACACGTCAGGTAGTTTGCACCGAAGGTCAAAGAACATATAAGTACAGCTGGATATTATGTTTTACTTTCATTTTATAATATTATATGGATGTATATATGCCTAGAAAAGAGCGATGATGAAATCTAATCAGCCTATCATGTACACTGTATACACAGGGACGTGGCACGATTATCCAACGAATAGTCAATATGTAAATATCTATATATATAAATTCATATCAAGTCTCTGTGTAGTTATATGCATCAGGTAGAATTAAAATAATGTATTGCGGTTGTTTAAAAAAAAGTATATTATTATTTATTTGCCTGATTTCTGGTCTATTTCAGCTCATATACAATATTTTATATTTCATATTCCAAAGATACATAATGTATATATCTGGTAATTAATAAATATATCTATGGTACTGAAGTTATATTCTGGATGTATAGAAATACATATTTTTCATGTTTATCATGGATATATTGTATTTTTAAATGTGAAGCTACGAATTTGTGAGCAAGTGTTCAGCTAGAGAAAAGACAAATAATAACTGATACCGAACTTTCTTGAAGTGATTTACATATCAAAATATATTTGTTTCAAGATCCACATGCAGTACCTAACGTGAACCTCAATCTATCAATGAGTTGTAAAATAAGGGTTTTCAGCAAAATCATTTGAAGTCGTTGTGTTTAAAGTGACGGTCGGGGCAAAGGAAACCAGTCAAAAATGCGTATTCTTTGGCCTTCCAAAACGGTCATAGTATACATACATGATGGTCAAGTTCTGCTGATATGGTGTCCAGTATTGACCAATGAGAATTTTGGGGAAGCCCCGTTGTCAATTTTAGCACAGTTCTAAATATAAATTCTCCCAAACCTCCTAGTTGAAAACGAGGCGATCCGTGAAAAATATGTCAACATTGACATAAACTTCTCTCAGTCCGTGTCGGTTTTCGAGTTCGAGTGATAAACCCCACTAATGCGGTATGCAGAATTGTTAGTTTTGAGATGATACATTTGATGCAAATGAAGTATTCTTACATTAATGACAATGCTTTGTAATCATTTTTCGATAAAAGCATCTTGTACATGGAAATCGACACAAATATTCGGCCGATGCAGAGATGGGGCCCCGGCAAGGGGCAAATTATTGCAGCATAGCATTCGTCGTATTTTTACATCAACCGACATCATGAAGGTTAAATACAAATAATCGTAACATAATTTCCCATATTAAAACCACACGAAAACGTTCCATAGAACGTCCTATGCATGTAGCTGTCAAAGATGTGAAAATAAATTAGCTCATACATAGATATTTTTACAAGTACAATATATGTGTTCACTTATTCGTGTAGTTTTTTGCAGAGATTTAATTTAAATTATCTATGTCTCTGTGTTGGTTTTTTTTTTGTAAACAATATTTGAGTTCTGGAGAGAGATGACATGAATGTCCAGCTGGAAGGAAAGAAAACTTTATGATGTATATGTATCGTACAATGTATATATGTAAACGTACATTCCATGTAGCTGCTATAGAATTACAACTAGGAAAACTTCTCTCAAACATTGATAAATATTTAATTCCTTCACATTCATGTAGGCCTATGCTGTGAGAATTAACGCATCATATATATTTCCAGAAAACATATAGGCCTACATGTTATGTTTTACTTTCCTTTTCTGTTGTTTCCTGTTCTTTTTTGTGCTCTGGAGAAAAAGATGATTGAGGGTGAAGAGGAAAGTAATTAATTAAGAGAAATGTGTACCACAGTACTTGGGGTCTGTAGCCGAGGGGTTCTATACTGTTTTAATATAGTCCAGTAATTAATAATTAAAGTGAAAATTTCAAAATTAAGATGAAATTGTAAATTCCCGATTTTTGAATGAATGGGTTCCCCTCCCCCCCCCTTTGAGAGTACACAGTGTGTATATACCCTTTAGGTTTTTAGGAATAATACCTGAATAGGAACCTGAAATAACATGACCCAATCAATCAGGTATGTGTGTTTGTTGGGGGGTGGGGGTGGGGGGGCTAAAAGACAGACAGAATCATGAGGTTGGGAAGTTTGTAACTTGAGTGGGGGTGTTGAAATATAGAAGAAATAGCTACAGATAACTGGGAAGTGGAAGGGTGCTTTAATCATTGATCTGGTCATTGCATATTTGGGGGTTTACATGGCTTTTTTTTTTGGTTATTTAGTCTCATTGATTTTGGAGGCAACTTTGAATCCATATGTTACTGTATATCTTTCTTTTTTTCCATGTGTAGCTTATTTCTTCTGTATTTCACCCTTCCGCCCAAGTCACAACTTCCCAATAGGTACCACTTTTTTTTGTTTAGAACTCAAATCAAAGACAGATGTACATAGTACGTACATACTACATTTTAGTCTATGTGTTTGTAATCACTGTTACTACAAGTAATTAATACATAAATGGTCTATGTACAAGTTACACATAGACAATAAATGTGAAATTTGGTTCAGACAAAAAGATTTTTAACATTTCAGATAACTTGCTAGTTTTATGGTTTTATTTATATGTTGAGTCTACTCTCTCAGGGTAAAGTAGAATTTACAGAAATCGAAATCTAAGACACACAAACGCATGTTATTATCTATATTGTATATGTAAAAAAAATCCTTATATTTTAAAAGTAATTGAAAAAGCTATCTCACAAGCCCTGACAAACAAATGGGCAGGCATATGGCATCCTGCAAGAATTATAATCACTGGATCTAGAGGACTAATTATAAACAAATATTTCTACAAAGTTAAACAATGAAAAAAAGTATTGGCATCATAAGTTTTATTTAATGATTTACAGTTGAAAGGAACATTTAATAAATTAATACTGTTTAAATGTTCTGTTCATGTATCTTCTAGCTAGTCCATATTGGAAAAGTTTCGGGACTTTCAAGAGCACTCAAATCAACATTCTTCAGTATCTTCATATGATGCTAATGTAATGTATATGTATACATACACTTGTATACAGGTCCAAGGGATGAACTTTCTGTATTCATGTCACTATGCATGCATGGTGCCTGAAAAAAAGAACCAGCAATTTTTTATACTGTTGAATATGACAAAAATTGAAATGATCAATTTCAAATATATATAAATGAATAAATGTAGGTTCATTCTACAGGTTTTTTTTTTATTTTAGAGAAAACATTTTATAAGTTGTGAATGTGTCACTGATGCATTTGATAGAATCAAATATTGTTTCAAAAAAGAGATACAAAATTCATAATCTATAGTTCCAAACAAAAATTCAGAATAATTATAAATGATACATGGCTGCAGTACATTTCAACTCTGTAAAGTTTGTCATATACACATGAACCAGGTACAGTTGTAATAAATATACAAACACTATTTATTAATTATGACCAGAAAATAAATAGTGTATGTGTCCTCCAAATATATCTAAAGAACAATGCTAAAACCTACATGTACATATGTATATGTGTATATCAGAACATATACAATACAATTTTAAACCAATTAACCTACAATGTAAAATCCTATATACAATGTATGTGTATAACACTACCAGAACATGTACCAGAACAAAAATTTACAAATTAAAAATCTATAAAAATATACATCAGAACTGTATGAATTGACCGGTAGCATACAGGGCATTGACATTTACCCCTAAAGAGGCCCCACTAAAGAACCGCTATTTACCCCAGGTTACGTTTTACGCGATTGGGGAAACAGGTATGAAACATGTGACCATATGTGACCACTCATTTATGAAAAAATACTGCTAGGGACTATTTACATAATGATCAAAATACGAAGACTCACTCACAATCAGCTGAGCAGGGAGTACCGGTACGTATAGCCTAGGTACTGTTACAGTAGCGGTCCGGAGCCGCGTGCTCGTTTGAACTGTTCTCTTCACTATAACAAGTTGTATTAACCACTCTCCATTCGTCGTAATGTTTACCGAGTCAGTTGTTGGGATTGTACCGCTGCTCCATTGCCTTTCCTTTTCGTTCATTCTATTTATTTTTTTAGGTGAGTCATATCCCCCCCCCCCCCCCACCCCACCCCCCCCCCCCCCCCCCCCCCCCCCCCCCCCCCCCCTCCCCCCCCCCCCCCACACACCCCCCCACCCCCCCCCATCCCACCACCCCCCCCCCCCCAATTCCCCCCCCCACCCCCCCCCCCCCCCCCCCCCTTTTTGTTTCCCACCCCCCCCCCACACACACTAAACCAACTACCCACCACTCTCCACCCCCCCTCTCCCCCCCCCCCCCCCCCCCCCCCCCCCCAATTTTGCGGAAACATTTTGGTTCAAAAACTACGGTAGCCATGTTTTGTTTACCTACGGAGTGATGGTGGGTGTTGCGCATGCGTATAAGATTGAACTGCACTCTATAGCCGTCCGGGAGGACTTTTAGGATTCCCATTAGATATTATTATTTTCTTCGCCATGTACAGCGATTTTGACGGAAAGTTTTATTTTTCTAATGTCATCAAGATGATTATACCGGATAATGTAAATATATTTTTACCGATTTTACAGTCACTTGCCCGAATACGCTTTAAAAGGTGACTAGTCGGGCAAAGAGAACAACCAGTCTAAAGAGACGTTCTTTGTGCTTTCCAAAAGGTCCATTGTACAGATGTCATGTTCGGCTTACGGTGTCAAGTTTTGGACCCATTTGAAATTTTGGGGAAGCACTCACGTGTAAATTTAGCAACAGTTTCTAATTTATGTAATTACTCCCAAAACTCTTTGAAAACGAGGCTGCGTGGAAATGTCCGAACATGGACATGTGTGTGTCTCTCTCAGTCGTGACGTGTTTCGTTTTCGTGTGATAAACCAACTATTGCGGTATGTCAAATGTGTTGTGTTTGAGAGGGATACATTGATATGCAACATGAAGGTATTCTTACAATTAATGACAAATTGCTTTTGTAAATCATTTTTCGATTAAAGCCTCTGTGGTACATGGAAAATCGACACAAAATAAATCGGCCGTTGAAGAGATGGGCCCCTCGGCAAGGTGGACAATTAATTGCTGCCATAGCATTCGTCCGTATTTTAACATCAAACCGTATCATGTAGGTGTAAAGACTCAAATAATCGGATCATCAGTTCACAGTGTTATATAACGCACAACGAAATCGGTCCACTTGACCCGACTCCATGCATGTAGCTGTCACAGATTGTGTGTGTGTGAAAATAATATGCATCCCATATGAATAGATATTTTAACAAGTACTATATAGTGTTTTCAATTATTGTGATAGTAGTTTTTTGCAGAAATATAATTAAATTATCTATTGTCATCTGGGTTTGTGTTTTTTTTGTAAACAATATTTGAGTTCTGGAGAGATGATGAATATGAATGTCCAGCTGGAGAAGGAAAGATTACTTTTAATGATGTAGATGTATCGTACCAATGTTTATATGTAAAGCGTACGATTCCATGTAGCTGCTATTGGAATTACAAACTAGGAAATTCATCTCACAAACATTTGGTGAATATTTTTAAGTCTTCAACATTCATTGTAGCCTATTATAATAGCTGTGAGAAACGTATCCACATCATATATATTTCCAGAAAACATATAGGCCTCTACATGTATGTCTACGTTCCTTTTCTGGTTGTTTCCGGTTCTTTTTTGTGCAGTACAGGTTGAAAAAGATGATTGAGAGTTGAAGAAAAGTAATTAATTAGAAGAGAACATGTGTAACCACAGTACTTTGGTCTGCATACCGTGGGGTGGTGCTATACTGATTTTACTTAGTCCAGTAAGTAAAAATGAAATTGGAAATCTTCCAAAATTAAAGATTGAAATTGGTATATTCCATTTTTGACTGAAAAGAGTGGTGCCACTCCTGTTGAGAGTACCAACTGATGTGTATCACCCTTTGTTGGGTTTTTAAGAATAATACCTGAATAGGAACATGAAATAACAATGGATCAATCAATCAGGTATGTGTGTGTTTGGGGGGTGGGGGGGGTGGGGGACTAAAAAGAGTCAAGTAAGATTCTTGATGGTTGGGAAGTTGTGTTTTTAACTTGAGTGGGGGTTGAAATATAGAAGGAAATAGGAGCTACAGATAACTGGAAGTGGAAGGGTGCTTTATCGCAAGTGCATCTGGTCATTGCATAGATTGGGGTTTAACATGGCTTGTTTTTTTGGGGTTATTTAGTCCTCAGTGAGTTTTCGGAAGTAACTTTGAAGCCATATGGTACTGTATATCTTTTCTTTTTTCCATGTGATGTAGCTATTTCTTCTGTATTTCACCCTCCCGCCCCAAGTCAAGCATGACTTACCCAATAGGTACCACTTTTTTGTTTAGAACTCACAATCAAAGACAGATGTACACTCAGTACTACATACTACATTTTTAGTCTATGTGTTTGTAATCACTGGTTACTACAATTATTAATACATAAATGGTCTATGTACCAGTTACACATTAGAACAATAAATGTGAAAATTTGGTTCAGACAAAAGATTTTAAACATTGCAGATAACTTTCTAGAATTTATGGGTCTTATATATATTATGTTGAGTATATACTGTACTCTCTTGTAAAGTTAGAATTTAGACAATCCTAAGACAATGATTATCTATGATTGCTATATGTAAAAAAAAAATCCTTGATATAAATTAAAAGAATAGAAAAGCTATCTGCACAATCCCTGACAAACAAATGGGCAGTCAAAAAGGAAAGCAAGAATGATGGAAAACACACTCAACTGTGATACTAGGAGGACTAAACTATAAACAAACTATTTCATACGTTTAAAGTTAAACAATGAAAAAAGTATTTCATCATAAACTTCCGGTAAAATGAATACAGTTGAAAGGAACATATTAATTCACTAAGATACATACTTTGAAAATTGAAGATACTGATTCATGAAATCATCATAGGACCAACATTGGAAAAGTTTAACAATTCAAGAAACACTCATGAATATTTTCAACGATTCTACAGTCTTCATTTGATAAATTTTAAATCTCGAATTTTTGATATCGTAACTGTTTTTAAAGCAAATACATACAAAAGGATTGGGTACACAAGTTTTATGCAACACATATTGCCAGGATTGCCCCCAGAATTGAATGAACCAAATACAAAATTCATATTTGATATGCAAAGTAATGAAAGATATAAATATGATCGCGAATAGTAAATAAAAACACTTTGGATAAAGAGCGAAATGTAGAATAGATTCACAGTGTCTTGGATGTCGAGAACGGAGAGAGAATGAGAGAGATAGATGGGAAGAATATAATCATAAGGAGAGATAGAGAACCCTGAATGTGTTTTTAAAAGAAGAATAAATCGACTTAATCCATAAGAATTCGCTTAGTACCAAACCATCAACCTTTCTAAAATAATTGATTTAAGTCGATTTCTAGATAACACATCAAAAAATACCACAAAAGAGATATCGAAAAGAACTGATAGAGTGTAATAACAATAAAGGTATTCGTCTAATTTAAAATCTTTTGACATAATTTAATAAAGTTTTTTGAAACATATAAAAATATGGCCTGTGTTCGTTTCCAGAGACAGATCCTCATTTTCCAGTTAAACAAGATTTAAATTTAAGATCAATAAGAAACATTTAAAAAATTAAAAATCATATTATTTTATGGCTTTCCAAAAGCAAATTCCTTTCAACATATAATTTTTACATTCGAAAAAAAAACAAAGTGATGTACACTCTCACAAAATAATGTCGCATCAGTTACAGCATGGAGTTTCCACAAGGTTTATCCTGAACAAATCGTAATTTTAGGGAACTACATTGATGTCATAAGTGTTTTGTATGCAATATATTTAACTTCATGGTCACCAATGTCCAAAGTAAGAAGGAGAAGATTCAAAACCGGTTTTAGTGAATTTAACTAAAAAAGGCTCAATGATATTGCTGACTTAACAGAGTTTTTCTAAGTTATTCCAAGAGCGAAGAATACTAGAAGGTAGAAAAGAATGTGTTTGTAGATGAAAGTCTGAAATACGGAATTCTATAGTCATCTCTATTTCTTAATGGATAGGCAGCTTGATCTTGAACGGTAGAAGGAAGTAGAGAAGTAAGAAAATCAGGAGTTTGATTTGTGCGCATTTTATATAGAAGATGAAGTTTTTTCCTTTTCGTTCTAGAAGATAGAGATTCTAAACCAGTTTCAAAATGATAGAGAATCGATACTTGCATAAGAGGGCAAGACCGGTTATTATTCTAGCAGCTTCCTTTTGAACTTTTTCTAATTTTTCCGAAGAGGCTCTGAGTTTGAAAAACCATCCCATAATTACACATGCGTATTTAATACAGGTAAAATAAAAGCGCGATAAATTCTGAGCAAAGCGTCACGTTTTATTAAAAATTTCAATTTTCTCAACACATTTAACTTTTTCATTACTGAAGAATATATTGCTTCCACGTGATCTCCCCATTTGGCAACTAGAATTGAATACCACACCCAAATGCCTATGGACGGTCGGTAAAGTCAGGGCCTAACGAGTATTACCATTAATTTTGTAATTTTCGTAATAATTCATTTATTTCATTACTGTTAGTGAAATAAAAGAACATCGGTGTTTTATCTGGATTAAAAGACACTAGCCATGTTTTTGCCCCAGGTGTTTAAAGATTCAAGATCTTTGTTTAAAGTTGTGTTTGAATTTCGAGACAAGAAGAGGAAGAACATTGAAGAGATGGTATCATCTGCAAAAAGACGCGACGCGGAGTCAAAAACATCTGCAAATATCATTTATGTAATATCAAAAATAATAGAGGGCCTAGGATGGAACCTTGTGGAACCCCAGCATCAATATTTCCCTCCAACCTTGAAAAGGTATCATTAACACTTACCTTTTGCTTTCTTTGACTTAGGTAATCCTTTAACCAAACTAATAAATTCGCCTCCAATTCCATAGGACTTTAATTTTACATATAACCCAGAATGCCACACCCTGTCAAAAGCCTTTGAAATGTCACAAAAGATAATACATGTATGTTTTCTTTCTTCGAGAGTGATAAACAAATGTTATGGTACATTTGTCGATTAATTGATAAACAGTGGAATGTCCTGGGAGGAAAACCAGATTGGTAATTATAAAATAATGAATTTTCCATGAAATAATTAAATATATGTTTAAAAATAACACGTTCAAAAACTTTACCAACAGTGGGACAAAAGAGATATTGGACGATAATTTTGTTACGGAATGTCTATCACCTTTTTTAAATAAAGGCATAACAATTGCCATTTTCCAAAGTTTTCGGATAAATGCCAGATGACAAAGACATATTGAAAAGTATCTCGAGTGGTTTACTAATAGTATTACAAACATGTTTTAAACATATGATGACTGATTACCATTCATGACCCGTAGGCCTTGCCGAGCTTTAATATATTTGCAGTACAAACTTTTGATTTCAGAGTGATTTAAACTGTATAGAATTTAAAAATATTTATTTGTTTTCAGTGTAATATTTGGGATCTGAGCGTCTTGTTCATTATGGAAATAACGAGTAATGCTGCAAAGTACTCATTTAAATAAATTTGATTTTATCATCATCACTCGTAACTATATTATCCGGTAACAGGATCTGCAAGAGTTGGTTATAATTTGTGAAGTTCCATTAGAGTTAAGTAAAACGTTTGATTAACTTCCAATAAGCTTTTAGGTCCTCGTCCTTCAAAGTAAAACATTTATCAATTATACCATGCACATTTTCATAAAAGTTTAAACGACAATACTTTTTCATATTGTTTACTTTGTTTCGTTGTCTTTTAAAATTGAGAAATATCCTGAAAACGCTTAGATTTTCTAGCTATTTTATGTAACTGTCCCTGGATTCTTGATTTGTTCTGAGCTCAGAAGTCATCCAGGGTTTATCGGACAGGGCCTAAATAGTAACTTCTTTAGAGGGTATACACTCTTTTAATGAAATTTAAAAATACATTAGTAAAAGTTTCACTCGCATAGTTGTCTAGCTGACCCACTTACCAAGTGTAAAGATGAATCCCGCCAGTTGCGTTTGCTCGATATAAGATTATTTAACTTTGATATAATCGGCTCTTTATAAAACCAAATTTTTTTCTCTTATAAACAGATTTAAAAGCGCATGGCAAAGTTATACACTGACAATACAACCTTCATGATCGCTTATCGATCTATCAATAATATATATTACAGAAGAATCAATACAAGATATAGACTGACTTAAAAGAATTGGGTCAAGCAAACTTGATCTAGTCTGACTATCCGTTTGTAGGGGGGTTTCATTGATTACATTTGTTAAACTGAAAGTACTCATAATATCCAAAATGAATATGGTTTGGTGCAACATTGAGGCAAATTCAACATTAACATCACCAGTAATTAATAATGTTAGGTGAAATATCTAGATTTCATTTTTAATAGAGGTTTGTTAAATTTTCCCAAAAAGCCGCCAGCTGAAAATTCAGTGTGATCCTATAAATAGTACATGCTAAATTTGGTATGTTGGGCATAGATAACTCGTATCCAAAATAACTTCATTCACCCGGTGTTCAAGATGATCTAGACGGTCAAATTTCAATAGACTATTAACGTAAACAGATGACTCCAGTGGAATTTGTTTGATCCAGTTAAAGGGACATGGAGTGACATTGAGGCACTCATGGAGCCCGATTAAAAGAATATCATCGGTACATATTTTCATCAATGATGGCTTTGAAGTAAAGCACAAGATAAATATTCCCCAGCTACATCTTCAATACAAATCTAATTTTTCCATTTGAATACTTCTAACTTCAGATGGAAAACGGAGAGCTCGCCAACTGTGAGGGCAACTTTAGACTCAATACCATATGTGTTTTAACATATAGAAGTAGAATAAAATAGATACAAAATCAGTATTAAGAACAGAGATAGAACAAAATTAATTAACAAAAGGGCTATCGAGTTTTTCAAGAAGTAACGATATTTAATCAAAATTCATGCTGAAACAGATGTTCACGATTGCCGTATATCTATGTGTCTATACCGGATTTACCTTATGTGAAATCATATGTGTATTAACAAATAAAAAACTTTATTACTAAGAAAAATTGGCAATGTTATCTTTTCGAAGTAATGCTTGCAAACACAGTTAAATAGGCGAAAAAAATATACTGGAATACAGAGCCGTTTTTTGAACATTTACATAAAAGGAATCTGTCAACTGGTCATTATCGCTTTAAAAAACATGTAACATCTTTTGTAAGTATACACAAGAAAGAATGCGTTCTTTAAGTAAAAAAACACCAATGGGCAACTAACCTCCAAGGTATTAATACAACAACCCATTATGGGGATAAAAATGGGGGAAAACACGATCATACATATTTTGGAGAGTTGCCAGAAGTAACTTATTATAGTTTCACAGAGTACATGTATATGTATTTTCGATATCTCATTGTGTGAAGTGCGAAAGGTGGGAGACGGACCTGACGGTGATAGATTTAGAGAAAAGTGATAGAAGCATAGAAGGAAAAATAAGGAAAGATACAAAAGAAAACAACAGCAAACACATTTTTTGACAGGTTTAGCTAATCAATTAGGAGAAACTAGGGTTTAGATCGGCTGTTCAGAAAATATTCTATAATAATATGGTAAAGTATATGTGTTAAATAAGCAATTCTTTTCAAAAAAACAATAAAATATTCAAAAACAACGTGTAAACAAAGCAAGAAGTTTTTAATAAGAAGAAGCAGAAGAAGACAATGTTATCTATATTGCTATATGTAAAAAAAATCCTTAATTTTAATGAGTAAAACGCTATCTCACAAGCCCCACCTGACAAACAAATGGGCAGGCATATGGATGCAAGAATTATAAATCACTGGATCTAGAGGACTAATATAAACAAATATTTCTACAAAGTTAAACAATGAAAAAGTATTGCATCATAATTTTATTTAATGATTACAGTTGAAAGGAACATTTAATAAATTAATTACTGTTTAAATGTTCTTTCATAATCTTCTAGGTCCATTTGATTGAAAAGTTTACTTTCAAGAGCACTCAAATCAACATTTCTTCAGTCTTCATATGATGCTAATTGTATGTATATGTATACATACACTTGTATACAGGTCCAAGGGATGAACTTTCTGTATTCATGTCACTATGCATGCATGGTGCCTGAAAAAAAGAACCAGCAATTTTTTATATCTGTTGAATATGACAAAAATTGAAATGATCAATTTCAAATATATATAAATGAATAAATGTAGGTTCATTCTACAGGTTTTTTTTATTTTAGAGAAAACATTTTATAAGTTGTGAATGTGTCACTGATGCATTTGATAGAATCAAATATTGTTTCAAAAAAGATACAAAATTCATTATCTATTGTTCCAACAAAAATTCAGAATAATTATAAATGATACATGGCTGCAGTACATTTCAACTCTGTAAAGTTTGTCATATACACATGAACCAGGTACAGTTGTAATAAATATACAAACACTATTTATTATTATGACCAGAAATAATATTGTATGTGTCCTCCAAATATATCTAAAGAACAAGCTAAAACCTACATGTACATATGTATATGTGTATATCAGAACATATACAATACAATTTTACCAATTAACCTACAATGTAAATCCTATATACAATGTATGTGTATAACACTACCAGAACATGTACAGAACAAAAACTTTACAAATTAAAAATCTATAAATATATACATCAGAACTGTATGAATTGACCGGGTAGCATACAGGGCATTCATTACCCCTAAAGAGGCCCCACTAAAGAACCGCTATTTACCCCAGGGTTACGTTTTACGCGATTGGGGAACAGGTATGAAACATGTGACCATATGTGACCACTCATTTATGAAAAAATACTGCTAGGGACTATTTACATAATGATCAAAATACGAAGACTCACTCACAATCAGCTGAGCAGGGAGTACCGGGTACGTAGTAGGCCTAGGTACGTACAGTAGCGGTCCGGAGCCGCGTGCTCGTTTGAACTGTTCTCTTCACTATAACAAGTTGTATTGCGTCGCAAGTTCGTAATGTGTACCGAGTCAGTTGTTGGGATTGTCGCTGCTCCATTGCCTTTCCTTTCGCATTTTAGGTGAGTCAGTTGGTTGTTTTGGCGGAAACATTTTGGTTCAAAACTACGGTAGCCATGTTTTGTTTACTACGGAGAGTGGTGGGTGTTGCGCATGCGTTAAGATTGAACTGCACTCTTAGCCGTCCGGGAGGACTTTTAGGATTCCCATAGATATTATTATTTTCTTCGCATGTACAGCGATTTTGACGGAAAGTTTTATTTTTCTAATTCATAAGAAATTATACCGGATATATTAATACCATTTTTACCGATTTTACAGTCACTTGCCCGACTATTCGCTTTAATGTTTTGCATATCAAGGATTTATAAGGTGAGAAGGATTCGTGACTGTCTCTTTACATTACTAAACACCACGCGAGACGCCTAATGAACGGGGAATAAAAACCGTTTTTCTCAACAAATACTTGTCTTATCGAGTCAAACGAAACACACATTGTAGTAAAGTTTATTAAATTTCATGACGTATATTACTTGCTTTAAAGACGGCCATATTTCGAGGATATGTCTTAAATTTTCGTTAAAAAAGATCGACAGCTCATGAAATGACGGCCCCCGCTTCAGAAAGTAAGACGGTAACCCTCGCACCCGCAAGCTACATCAAAGGCTGCGCCGGGCGGATATCAAAGGAAAATCAGTCGTCGCCCAACGTCACGGTCAGTGCACAAACACAAAAGCGCCTGCCTTGGACTTCCCCAAAACCCAGTGTGACTTATCCTTCTCATGTACGTCCTTGTGCTAATGTTATAAGTTTTTGTACAGTTCAGTTCAAAAATATAGTACCATGGTCGCTCTTTCCTTATCCGCTTTTTATTGCAATGTTACTAATCCTATCTTGTTCGTTTGTAAATATTAGGTCTAAAATACTGGGTTCATTATTTGCTCTGATTCTCGTTGGATTCCTTATATGTTGAAATAAAAACGCATCTTTGATTGATTCAATGAATTGGTATTCCAAATGTTTTACTTTTCTAGATGGAGTCAACTGATCCCAATTGATATATTTCAAATCAAAGTCTCCTATTATTAGCAAATGTGATGTTTTCATCTCTACTATATTGGAAAGTAGCGCGCACAAATCTCTGTTGTTTTCATCCTCGCTGTTTGGACTCCTGTACAGGCACCCAATAGTTAATGTTTCCATTATCAAGATTTATTTTTACCCATAATTGTTCATAAAATGTTTTGTTGATTGATATTTCCGTGGCTCCTAGGTTGTGTGCCGTGTATATGATAATTCCTCTCGATCCATTTTTTTTTCTCCATCTCTCCGGAAAAAGCTTCAAATCCATCAATATTCAACTCAGACTTGTTTATTTGGTATCTGGAATTTTTAGGAAAAGCCTCGACAACTCCTATGACATCTAAACTTTTCATGATTTATTTCGTTTCTGAGACATTACCTTGCGTTTCTATGGACGGGCAGACGCCATTTTGTTTTGAACTCTGCTTGGATACTCGCCTACCGACCGCGCGTGAATCGACACACGTGCGCTCAGTCATGTCATGTACATCAAGGACGTATTCGTGTCTGACTCTTTACATTACATACACCATGCGAGATGCCTATGAACCGGGAATAAAAACCGTTTTTCTCAACAAATACTTGTCTTATCGAGTCAAACGAAACACCAATGTAAAGTTTATTAAATTTCACAACGTTTATAACTTGTTTTAAGGACGGAAGATTTAGAGGATATGTCTTAAATTTTCGTTAAAAAAATACGGCAGCTCATAAATGACGGTCCGCTTCAGAAAGTAAGACGATAACCCCGCACCCGCAAGCTACCTCAAAGGCTGCGCCGGCGGGTATCAAAGGGAAATCAGTCGTCGCCCAACGTCACGGTCAGTGCACAAAACACTAAAGCTTCTGCCTTGTACTCTCCCAAAATACGTCCTTGCAATCCTTGCGTACATATACACCTAGCACTTGTCCACAGTGTATCACCTACTAATACATAAACAAACCCCTTACCTGTAATATGTGCAGAGAGCTTGTTTTAGAAAGCAAACAACTGTCAACTCCTCTAAGCTGTCACATAGATGATTCATAACTTGAACTTTCCACACAAATGAATAGAAATCCCAATAATAATCCGTTCACATATCTCCAAGTTTACTATTGGCACCGATGTACTCGACTGGCAACGTGCACGTGACCACCTGACCCGGAACAAGTGACGCTTCCATAAATAAACTACCGAAGGTACACACGTGTACATGTCCGTGTAATATCTAATGTATATTGAAGTGTTTTTAGCTCGTATTTGACATATTTTGGGATCTAGCTGACAGTATTACTTCAATGAAACCTTTATATAGTACAGTATATCTAGAGCCCGTCAGGTGTTAGTTGTTACACCTTGAACAGCGAGCTTGAAGAGTTTTACGTGCCCGTCACGCTATATATATATATCGTTTCGGGGCACGCGCAAATGCACGTGTGTGTGGTTCACACGCTTAATAAAGGGTCGGTACCCGTGTCATATCAAACTCAGAGGCCCAAAGGGCCTTAAAACGGTCATCTGATTACCTTGGCAATAGTAAAAATTAATTATATATGGTGTCAATTTGTCAATTTCTTTCAACAAATTTATTTTCTAACAAGAGGCCCAAGGGCCTTAACATATAGGAAATTAATTAGATATTGTGTCATGGTAGCCATCTTCGATTTGGGATCAACCAAAGATGTAACAATACTTTGTCAGGACCATGTCAGGATCATTTCATGCAAGTTTCAGTCAAATCGCACCGGTAGAACTTGAGAAGAAGTTCAAAATGTGTTTTTCAAGATGGCGGCTGTGGCGGCCATCTTGGATTTCGGATCGACCCGAAAAATAACAACACTTTGTCGGGACCATGTCAGGATCATTTCATGCAAGTTTCAGTCAAATCGCACCAGTAGAACTTGAGAAGAAGTTCAAAATGTGTTTTCAAGATGGCGGCTGTGGCGGCCATCTTGCATTTCGGATCGACCCGAAAAATAACAACACTTTGTCGGGACCATGTCAGGATCATTTCATGCAAGTTTCAGTCAAATCGCACCAGTAGAACTTGAGAAGAAGTTCAAAATGTGTTTTCAAGATGGCGGCTATGGCAGCCATCTTGGATTTCGGATCGACCCGAAAAATAACAACACTTTGTCGGGACCATGTCAGGATCATTTCATGCAAGTTTCAGCCAAATCGCACCGGTAGTAGAACTTGAGAAGAAGTTCAAAATGTGTTTTCAAGATGGCGGCTGTGGCGGCCCATCTTGGATTTGGTCGGATCGACCCGAAAAATAACAACACTTTGTCGGGACCATGTCAGGATCATTTCATGCAAGTTTCAGCCAAATCGCACCGGTAGAACTTGAGAAGAAGTTCAAAATGTGAAAAGTTAACGCACGGCGGACGGCGCACGGCGGACGACGACGGACGAAACATGACGACTATAGGTCATCCTGACCCTTCGGGTCAGATGACCTAAAAAGTATCCCCCCCATCAAAAAAGTATCAGGATACTTTCTCTGCCCATAAAAAAAGTACACCCCCCCCTATCACACCGGGGCTAATCGTACAAAACCGGGCTACGCTATTTTACGCTCGTGGAAACGCTTCTTTTACATAGAAAAATGTCGTCTTAGGGGTGCATACGTGATAAATATTTTGCTCGGTGTTCAACTCGCGTCCAAGAACCCAAATATACAAGTGTTGGCCAACGGAACAGTAGAGTGTTTCAACAATGCGTAGAAGCAAAATTAATATTTAATTGTATTATTCTCTGTCCACTGTATTTCGTGCACAGTATAGCGGGTATGTCATATCGTGGTTGAAAAAGTGTGATTTTTGTCATATATTCAAAGAAATGTATATATCCTAAACGAGAAACAGGAATAAAACTGGATTCAGCTCATAAAATTATCACAGATTTCAATGATGAAGTGACTTTTTCTTGTTGAATGTTACTGTTATAACAATATTTTCTAAACTACGCATGCGACGCTGCAGACTGGTAGCTACGCATATGGAATGCTTAAAAAATTATACATTAACGGTCATCTGATACCTTGACAATAGTAAAAATTATTTATATATGGTGTCACTTTGTCAGGATCATGTCAGGATCCATTTTCAATTTCTTTCAACAAATTTTATTTTCAAAACAAGAGGCCCAAGGGCCTTTAAATATAGGAAATTAATTAGACATAGTGTCATGGTAGTCATCTTCGATTTGGGATCAACCAGAGATGTAACAATACTTTGTCTGGACCATGTCAGGATCATTTCATGCAAGTTTCAGCGAAATTGCACCGGTAGAACTGAGAACTTGAGAAGAAGTTCAAAATGTGTTTTCAAGATGGAGACTGTGGCGGCCATCTTGGATTTCGGATCGACCCGAATAATAACAACACTTTGTCGGGACCATGTCAGGATCATTTCATGCAAGTTTCAGCCAAATCGCACCGGTAGAACTTGAGAAGAAGTTTAAAATGTGTTTTCAAGATGGCGGCTGTGGCGGCCATCTTGGATTTCGGATCGACCCGAAAAATAACAACACTTTGTCGGGACCATGTCAGGATCATTTCATGCAAGTTTCAGCCAAATCGCACCGGTAGAACTTGAGAAGAAGTTCAAAATGTGTTTTCAAGATGGCGGCTGTGGCGGCCATCTTGGATTTCAGATCGACCCGAAAAATAACAACACTTTGTCGGGACCATGTCAGGATCATTTCATGCAAGTTTCAGCCAAATCGCACCGATAGAACTTGAGAAGAAGTTCAAAATGTGTTTTCAAGATGGCGGCTGTGGCGGCCATCTTGGATTTCGGATCGACCCGAAAAATAACAACACTTTGTCGGGACCATGTCAGGATCATTTCATGCAAGTTTCAGCCAAATCGCACCGGTAGAACTTGAGAAGAAGTTCAAAATGTGTTTTCAAGATGGCGCCTGTGGCGGCCATCTTGGATTTCGGATCGACCCGAAAAATAACAACACTTTGTCGGGACCATGTCAGGATCATTTCATGCAAGTTTCAGCCAAATCGCACCGGTAGAACTTGAGAAGAAGTTTAAAATGTGTTTTCAAGATGGCGCCTGTGGCGGCCATCTTGGATTTCGGATCGACCCGAAAAATAACAACACTTTGTCGGGACCATGTCAGGATCATTTCATGCAAGTTTCAGCCAAATCGCACCGGTAGAACTTGAGAAGAAGTTCAAAATGTGTTTTCAAGATGGCGGCTGTGGCGGCCATCTTGGATTTCGGATCGACCCGAAAAATAACAACACTTTTTCGGGACCATGTCAGGATCATTTCAGGTAAGTTTCAGCTCAATCCCACTGGTCAAACTTGAGAAGAAGTTCAAAATGTGAAAAGTTAACGCACGGCGGACGGCGCACGGCGCACGGCGGACGGCGCACGGCGCAACGGCGGACGGCGCACGGCGCACGGCGGACGGCGCACGACGACGGGACGGACGAAACATGATGACTATAGGTCATCCTGACCCTTCGGGTCAGATGACCTAAATTATACAAAACAGTGGATATTACTTCTTAAAATATTATTTCTTCAATCGAAAGTCATTTTCGTTACAACAGTACGAGCCTGACGTCAAATTGAATACGGCGTTCCGTTGGAACGTAACCGATTCATCCAATAGGTCTCGTTTGAGGGTTTCAAGTTCTAAGACGCTTATCTGTCATGTTAAATAATTCACGCTTAGAATGTGATTGGTTCACAGAGTACTTATAAACCAGAATATTCCCCAAAACTTTCGCTGTTCACAGTTTAAGCGTTGAACTGTTTTCAGTTGGCTATATAATCAGATTAGGGTGAATTACAATGTACAATGCGAAAAAGTGAATTGAATTTATTCTTAATACACTGTATTTCAATTCAAAACATTCAAATTTGCTCAGATTCTACTAAAAAATGAGAAATTAATAAGGAACTATGACGTATCCACTGCCTTGTATGTTGTTTAGTGCATACCAGTTAGCGTTTTCGCATGCGTAATTTGGAAAATATAGTTATAACAGTAGCATTCAACAAGAAAAGGTCACCTGATCATTGTTATCTGTGATAATTTTATTAACTTAATCCAGTTTTAGCTCTGTTTCTCGCTTAGATATATATCTGTTTGAATATATAACAAAATTCACACTTTTCAACGATGATATGACATACCCGCTATATTGTGCACGAGATACAGGAAAAAGTATAATACAATAAAAAACCAATTTTGCTTCTACGCATCGATGAAACACTCCTCTATTCCGTGGACAACTTGTATATTTTGATTTTTGGCCGTGAGCTGAACACCGAGCAAATAAATGTTTATCACGTACGTACCAATAAACGACATTTTCCATGTAAAAGAAGTGTTTCCACGAGCGTAAATAGCGTAGCCCGGTTTGTACGATTAGCCCCGGTGTATCAAAAAAGTATCCCCCATTGTCTGTTTATGCTTTCCAAATAAAGATTGGTAATGTTGAGAAAATAAACTGAAAATCAGCAGTATATGCCTATATAGGTGACAAGGTGACTGTACAGGTTGTAAATTACACCTGGTCTACTTGTATTACATAACAGCACAGTGGGGGTCACACCTGACACTGATACAGGTAGAGGGCACCTATAAAAATTACCTGTGTGTATATAGGAGATTTCAGAAAAAGATGGCGTGACGTCACAGAAAGTTTTACATCCGGGTCCTCAAAGGTACAAACACAGTACGGCGACTAATAAAAACAATAACAGATACGCACATCCCTGCTACACAATCGATATGTTGGCAAAAGTATACACTTTCATACTTGCTTCCGATTTTTAAAATAGTTTCTTATTGTTTCAGATGTTACAGACATTAATATTTACAATTGTTCATTGCTAAAATATATTTGTGTAGATTTAGTGTTGAAGCCAGCTTGCGAAGCGGTGCCGGGCCGTCACACGTACCCGCTTTTTGTTCACACGTAGAAATCCATGTTGTGAAAAAGTTATGAATATATAATTGATTTTAATGTATCATATTTCTGTTATACACGAAAAATCTGTTCATAACACTAATTAATATAAATATAACGAAATGTGAACCACCTGGCCAGACCACGGCCGCTCGTGCATGGCTTCGCTGGTAGATCACCTCGGGTAACAGCCAATAATTGGGAAATTAATACTATTAATACGTAATTACCAACACATATCTCAATAAGTACTTGTAAAAGATATATATTTCGTTATTTCCCATGTATATATTATTTTAAATGAATGGTATAAACCACTGTTACACATAAATGAAGATGTATGTGTACATGTACGCACACGTACAGTATGGCTGCCGATATCTCGAAAAATAAAATAGTGAAATCGTTCAATTTCATGAGTTTACTTTTTATTTTTTAGCCACTTTTATTCCATGTGCCGTTATGTGAAGTCCCAAATTGAGATGATATTACTTTTAAATAATTTGAATACATGTTAGATAGACTACATTTACATTTATGAATCTAGCTAGATAGTAATTACTATAAATGCCGACCAGGACACATTACGCACGGCTTCGAGAATCCTAAAATACTCGAAGTTTTGTTTTAAAATGTGATAAAAAGTAACTATATAAATGACTCATTTGAATGTCATAAACTAAATTCCAAAATTTCTGACGAAAAAGTTAACCAGAACACATAATTTTGTGACTCTGAAAAATGACGAAATTCGGGATCTCGGCAGTACCGTACGTTATGGCTGCCGTGCGCTTGGGGTGATCTATATGAAGGCAAATTTTGGTCATAATCACACATCGTAAGGTGTTTTAAAACAAGTTAGACTTAGAAAACAGTAATCGCATATTAAAAATGTCAGTATAATATTTGGGGAAACTTGGAATTTAATTTGTAGTTTCTGTCAATTTTGTAACTTCTGTCAATGTTTATACGTCAGTCTAATGGCGACCGTGTTTTTTTCTCGCGGCGGTCGAAAATGGAGTATAAACAAAGTAAAATATATGAATACCAGATGTTTATATCTAAATATTTTTTGATAAATATATTTATGTACCCTTTTTATAATTAAAATAACGCAAAAGTTCTCGGATTGTCGTACTATTTATTGCAATAAAATGTAAACAAACATCCCAAGCGGCTGTGTTCTAAGAAATTGTTTATACAATGTGGTGTATATATTTTTAATGATCAATTTTTTTTGTTTAAAGTGTCTGCATTGATCAAGATAAAATACATTATACAATACCATGATCAATAATTGACATTAATTTGAAAAAAAGGCATGTAGAAGAAAGGATACAATTATCAGGGATTATCTCAGGGCATATAGCTAGCATTGTTTTATCAAGGATTTAAACGTCCTTGTTTTTATCAATACAAATGGATGTATGATACCTTAATCATCCACACAACAATTAATACAATAGGTGGGGACCTGTTTTAGCATTTTATGGCAGACACAGAGGCAGACAGAAGATATTGGATGGGGTTGAACATTGATCATGAGCTGCCAATATGAGTTTTGAAAAATTACTTGTACAAATTTTTATATTTTTGTGTTTGATATGCATCAACATCCGACTATCTACTATAATATATAAATGAATTTGAAAATCAATTATAATCAATCATTATCATTTTTCGATGAAATCATCTTTAAACTAAAATACTACTGTATGTACATGCATGTATGGTGCTCATAAAATATCCTAGGGGAGATAATAAAGTAAATATCTTTAAATCCAATTATGGAATGCATATATCATAATTTACGTGTATACAAATAATAATTAAGAGTTCAAAATGAATTTTGGCAGTAAATCAACCACTGCAACAATCATACAGTGAAATGTGTACTTATGCATTAAAACCCTTAAAACTAATTAAAAGATTTAATGTGGATGTGGTCTACAAATTCATTTCACATTTCCACAGTGTTATTTAGTAATACTGTGAATGGACTTCTGCAGGTATGTTTTCACCTAAACCTGCATAGATCAAAAACATGTTTATCTTTCAATTTTAATGATTTTCACAGTATCAAACATTTCACACACTATGGACCATATAGCTTTAAGATTTGGGAAGCATATATATACATCAATAATTCAATCCTCAGTATGTTTTAACTGGAATTTTACAAACAGGGGGGATAAATAAGTGTGTTATCTAGGGGGGATACATATCTGATGACCATGCATGCATAGAAAAATTATCTAGGGGAGATAAGTGTAATATCGAAGGGGAATACAAATTTGATGGCTATCGAGAAAATATCTAGATAGAAATTAATGTAATGTCTAGGGGGGATACATATTTGTCAATGGAAACAAGCATAAAATGAAACTAGACATCATACCGGTCCTAAAAAACATGTTTCGAAAAACTGCCAGAGGGGTACATGGAACCCTATTTCTCCTCCCCCACTAGTAGCCGCTAAATGTGGGCGGGTTAGAACTTTTGAGTCTGTAAACTTGCCACCCTTCTCGTATATAGTACCACATAGAGTATGATTTTTACAGGTTTTATTTATCTAGATCTCTAAAACGTCTAAAAATGGTCTTAAGGCAGTCTGGTGGGTCCATGAATATAAATTCTATAGCTAATTCTCAGATCCCTGTGCCTTTCTCTATTCCAATCTTTTTTCCTCTCTGGGGGGTCAGAGCTAAAATTTATACAACTTCTGTTCCCCTTCCCCCATGGATGTTTGTGTTCAAATTTTGGTCACTATCCATGCAGAACTTTAGGACAAATAGCGATTTATAGGATTTACCTCTATTTCCCCTATCGGGCCTCACCCCTGCTGCCCCCGGTGGTCTGAGCCAAACTTTATATAAGTTCTGTTCCCCTTCCCCCATGGATGTTTGTGGCCGAATTTGGTTACAATCCATGCTGAACTCTAGGACAAGTAGCGATTTATAGGATTTACCTCTATTTCCCCTATTGGGCCCCGCCCTCCTGCCCCCGCGGGGTCAAAGCCAAAATTTGATCCCAATTGATATATTTTCAAATTAAAGTCTCCCATTATTAGCAAATGTGATGTTTTCATCTCTACTATATTGGAAAGTAGCGCGCACAGATCTCTGTTGTTTTCATCCTCGCTGTTTGGACTCTGTACAGGCACCCAATAGTTAATGTTTCCATTATCAAGATTTATTTTTACCCATAATTGTTCATAAAATGTTTTGTTGATTGATATTTCCGTGGCTCCTAGGTTGTGTGCCGTGTATATGATAATTCCTCTCGATCCCAATTTTTTTTTTTTTTTTTTCTCCCATCTTCTCCGGGAAAGCTTCAAATCCATCAATATTTCAACTCAGACTTGTTTATTTGGTATCTGGGAATTTTTAGGAAAAGCCTCGACAACTCCTATGACATCTAACTTTTCATGATTTATTTCGTTTTCTGAGTCATTACTTGAGTTTTATGGACGGGCAGGACGCCCATTTAGTTTTGAACTTGCTTGGATTATCGCTACCGACCGCGCGTGAATCGACACAGCGTGCGCATCAGTCAAGTACATCAAGGACAGTATTCCGTGTCTGACTCTCTTAACCATTACTATACACCATGCCGAGCGAATGCCTATGAACCGGGAATAAACACACCGTTTTTCTCAACAAATACTTCGTCTTATCGAGTCAAACGAAACACCACATGTGCAAAGTTTTATTAAAATTTCACACAACGTTTTTAAACTTGTTTTAAGGACGGAAGATTATAGAGGATGTGTCTTAAATTATTCGTTAAAAAAAAATACCGAACAGCTCATGACAATGACAGTTCCGCTTCAGAAAGTCAAGACGATAACCCCGCGCACCCGCAACGCAGACCTCAAAGGCTGCGCCGGCGGGTTATCAAAGGGAAATCAGTCCGTCGCCCAACGTCACGGTCCGTGCACCAAACATAAAGGCTTCTGCTTTGTACTCTCCCAAAATACGTCCTTGCAATCCATTGCGGTACACTATACACCTGAGCGACTTGTCCACAGTTTATCATACTAAATACATAAACAAAACCCCTTATCTGTCATATGTGCAGAGCTTGATTTTTAGAAAGCAAACATAGTCAACTCCTCTAAGCTGTTTTTTTTTTCACATAGATGAATTCATAACTTGAACTTTCCCCACAATATGAATAGAAATACAATAATAATCCGTTCACATATCTCCACGTATACTATTGGCACCGATGTACTCGGAAGATGGCAAACGTTGCACGTGCACCACATGACCAGAACCCATAGACGCTTCCATAACATTAACATATCACCGAAGGTACAACGTGTACATGTCCGTGTAATATCTAATGTATATTGAAGTGTTTTTAGCTCGTTTATTTAGACATATTTTGGGGACTAGCTCGACAGTTATTACTTCAATGAAACCTTTATTCTAGTACAGTATATCTAGAGCCCGTCAGGTGTTAGTTGTTACAACCTTGAACAGCGAGCTTGAAGAGTTTTTACGTGCCGTCACGCTATATATATATCGTTTCGGGGCTCGCGCAAACAAAGCACGTGTTGTGTGGTTCACACGCTTAATAAAGGGGTCGGTACCCGCAGTGTCATATCAAACAAGAGGCCAAAAGGGCCTTAACGGTCATCTGATTACCTTGGGCAATAGTAAAATTAATTATATATGGTGTCAATTTGTCAATTTCTTTCAACAAATTTTATTTCTAACAAGAGGCCCAAGGGCCTTAACATATAGGAAATTAATTAGATATAGTGTCATGGTAGCCATCTTTCGATTTGGGATCAACCAAAGATGTAACAATACTTTGTCAGGACCATGTCAGGATCATTTCATGCAAGTTTCAGTCAAATCGCACGGTAGAACTTGAGAAGAAGTTCAAATGTGTTTTCAAGATGGCGGCTGTGGCGGCCATCTTGGATTTCGGATCGACCCGAAAAATAACAACACTTTGTCGGGACCATGTCAGAATCATTTCATGCAAGTTTCAGTCAAATCGCACCAGTAGAACTTGAGAAGAAGTTCAAAAATGTGTTTTCAAGATGGCGGCTGTGGCGGCCATCTTGCATTTCGGATCGACCCGAAAAATAACAACACTTTGTCGGGACCATGTCCAGGATCATTTCATGCAAGTTTCAGTCAAATCGCACCAGTAAGAACTTGAGAAGAAGTTCAAAATGTGTTTTCAAGATGGCGGCTATGGCAGCCATCTTGGATTTCGGATCGACCCGAAAAATAAACAACACTTTGTCGGGACCATGTCAGGATCATTTCATGCAAGTTTCAGCCAAATCGCACCGGTAGAACTTGAGAAGAAGTTCAAAATGTGTTTTCAAGATGGCGGCTGTGGCGGCCATCTTGGATTTTCGGATCGACCCGAAAAATAACAAACACTTTGTCGGGACCATGTCAGGATCATTTCATGCAAGTTTCAGCCAAATCGCACCGGTAGAACTTGAGAAGAAGTTCAAAATGTGAAACAATAACGCACGGCGGACGGCGCACGGCGGACGACGACGGACGAAACATGATGACTATAGGTCATCCTGATCCTTCGGGTCAGATGACCTAAAAAGTATCCCCCCATCAAAAAAGTATCAGGATACTTTTCTTGCCCATCAAAAAAGTACCCCCCCCCCCCCCCCCCTATCACACCGGGGCTACTCGTACAAACCGGGCTAACGCTATTTACGCTCGTGGAAACGCTTCTTTTCCAGTAGAAAAATGTCGGCTAGGGGTGCATTACGTGATAAATATTTGCTCGGTGTTCAACTCGCGTCCAAGAACCCAACTATACAAGTTGGGCCCGGAACAGTAGAGTTGTTTCAAACAATGCGTAGAAGCAAATCTAATATTTTAAATGTATTATACTCTGTCCTGTTTATTTCGTGCACAGTATAGCGGGTATGTCCATTATCGTGGTTGCAAAAGTGTGATTTTTGTCATATATTCCAAAGAAATGACATATATCTAAACGAGAAACAGAATAAAACTGGATTCAGCTCATTAACAATTATCACAGATTTCCATGATGAAGTGACTTTTTTCTTGTTGAATGTTTTACTGTTATTCTAACAATATTTTCTAACACTAACGCATGCGAAAACGTGCAGAACTGGAATAGCTGTACGCATATGGAATGCTTAAAAAATTATACAAAACCAGTGGATATTACTTCTTAAATATCTATTTCTTTCAATCGAAAGTCATTTTCCGTTTAACAACAGTACGAGCCTGACGTCAAATTGAATACGACGTTCCGTCTGGAACGTAAACCGATTCATCAATAGTGTCTCGTTTTGAGGGTTTCATGTTTCTAAGACGCTTATCTGTCATGTTAAATAATTCACGCTTAGAATGTGATTGGTTTACAGAGTACTTATAACACCCAGAATAATTCCCAAAACTTTAATTTCGCTGCTTCACAGTTTAAAGCGTTGAACTGTTTTCAGATGGCTATATACTCAGCTTAGTGGAGAATTACAATGTACACTGCGAGACAAAGTGACTTGATCATTACAACTTAAATACCCTGTCTATCATCCCTATACAAACCCATATGAAAATTGACTCAGATTCTACTATAAAATGAGAATATTAATAAGCGAACTCTGCCGTTAACCACTGCCTTGTATGATGTTTAGTGTCTCTACCAGTTAGCGTTATCCGCATGCGTGACTTTGGAAAATATCGTTATAACAGTAGCATTCAAAACAAGAGACAGGTCCCTTGATCCTTGTTATCTGTGATAAAATTTATTAACTTAATCCGAGGTTGTAGCTCTGTTTCCTCGCTTTAGATAGAATCTATATCCTGTTTGAATATATAACAAAATTCACACTTTTTCAACGAATGATATGACATACCCGCTATTATGTGCCACGAGATTACAGGAACACAGTATAATTCAATTTAACACCAATTCTGCTCTCTACGTCTCGCTGAACCACTCCTCTATTCCCGTGGACAACATGTATATTTTGATGTTTGGCCTGTGAGCTGAACACCGAGCAAATGTTTATCACGTACGTACCAATAAACCGACATTTTTCCATGTAAAAAGAAGTGTTTCACGAGCGTAAATAGCGTAGCACGGTATGTACGATTAGCCCCGGTGTATCAAAAAAGTATCCCCCATTGTCTGTTTGATGCTTTCAAATAAAGATTGGTAATGTTGAGAAAATTAAACTGAAAAATCAGCAGTATATGCCTATATAGGTGACAAGGTGATGTACAGGTTGTAAATTACACAAGGTCTCAACTTGTATTACATAACAAAGCACAGTGGGGGTAACACCTGACACTGATACAGGTAGCGGGCCACCCTCATAAAAATTACTGTGTGTATATAGGAGATTTCAGAAAAGCTGGCGTGATACCGTCACAGAAAGTTTACATCCGGGTCTCAAAGGTACAAACACAGTACGGCGACTCATATAGACCTATAACAGATTACGTATTCCTGATACACCAATCGACTATGGTTGTTGGCAGACAAGTATTACCATTGCCAAACTTGCTGCCGCAATTTAAAATAGTTTACTTATTGTTTAGGAAGTCAACAGACATTCAATATTTCCAATAGTTCATTTGCTTTAAAAAATATTTGTGAAGATTTAGTGTTTGAAGCCAGCTTGCGACGACGCTGGAGCCGGGCCGTTCCCCACGTACTCCGCTTCTTTGATCACCACGTCGAAAATACGATGATGTGAAAAAGTTATGAAGTAAATAAATGGCATTTAATGTATTCCTATTATGTTATACACGAACAATTGATCAAACCACTAGATTAATATTCCTATACCGCCAATGTGACCCACATTGCCAGGAACCCGGCCGCCTGTGCATGGCATCGATGGCAGAATCACTTGGGTTAGGTAACAGCCAATAAATTGGGGAACTTGGAAATACCTATTACTACGTAATTCCCACCCATATCTCAATACCCGTACTTGTACAAGGGATATCTAGTTCGTTATTTACCCATGTTCAATGATTATTAACATGCATGGTTATAAACCACTGTTCACACCTAACCATGCAGATGTATGTGTAATGTACGCACCAGCTTACCGTATGGCTGCCGTTCTTCCGAACAAATTAAAATATTGGACCAATCGTTTCCATTTCATGAGTTAACCATTATATTTTATAGCCACTTTGTATTCCATGTTGCCTTTATGTGAAGTCCCATAATTGAGAATGATATTACTTTTAAATAATTTGAAAACATGTTAGAGCTAGACTACATTGACATTTATGCATCTAAGCTAGATAGTACTTAACAATCAAATGCCGCCCAGGACACATTAACGCACGGCTTCGAGAATCTAAAATACTCGAAGTTTTGTTTTAAAATGTGATTAAAAGACACTATAAACTGACTCATTTGCATGTCATATAATTAATTCCCAAATTTTGCCGAACACCGTTACCCATGAACACATACATTTGTGACTCTGTAAAATGTACGAACATTCAGGGATCTCGGCAGTACCGTACGTTCTGGGCTGCCTGTGGCGCATGGGGGTGATCTTATATGAGGGCTAAATTTTAGGTCATAATCACACATCCGTAAGGTGTAAATACACGGTAAGAATTAGAAAAACAGAACTCGCATTATTAACCATGTCCGATAAATATTTGGGAGCCACTAGGCCTATTAATTGGTAGTTTCTGTCTCATTATCTAACTTTGACACTGTTTATACGTACGACCTAAATGGCGACCCATGTTTTTAAACACCGCGTTGTATGGTGCAGACGGTATCAACAAAGTCATACAATATATGGAATACCAGATGATCTGTATATCTAAATAATTTTTGATAAATAATATTTACTGTTCACCTTTTTATTTAATTAAACATAAACGCAAAAGTTCTCGGATTGTCGTACTATTTATTGCATTCAACCAGTAACATAAACCATCCAAGCAGGACTGTGCTGTTCTTCAGAAAATTGTTTATCACATGTCGTGGTAAGTATATAATTGTTACATGATCAATTTTTTTTGTTAAAAAAGGTGTTGCCTGCAATGAATCCAGATAAAAATTTACAATTATTACCATACCATGATCAATAATTGGACATTAATTTGAAAAAGGCATGTAGAAGAAAGGTTACAATTATCAGGGATTATCTCAGGGCATATAGCTGAGCATAGTTTTTATCAGAGATTTATACACGTCCTTGTTTTTAATCAATACAAAATTGGATGTATGATACCTTAATCATCCACACAACAATTAATACAATAGGTGGGGACCTGTTTTAGCATTTTATGGCAGACACAGAGGCAGACAGAAGATATTGGATGGGGTTGAACATTGATCATGAGCTGCCAATATGAGTTTTGAAAAATTACTTGTACAAATTTTTATAACATCATTCAGGGTTTTTTCTGTTTGATATGCATCAACATCCGACTATCTACTATAATATATAAATGAATTTGAAAATCAATTATAATCAATCATTTTTCGATGAAATCGTCTTTAAAACTAAAATACTACTGTATGTACATGCATGTATGGTGCTCATAAAATATCCTGGGGGAGATAATAAAGTAAATATCTTTAAATCCAATTATGGAATGCATATATCATAATTTACGTGTACAAATAATGAGAGTTCAAAATGAATTGTGGCAGTAAATCAACCACTACAGCAATCATACAGTGAAAAATGTGGACTTATGCATTAAAACCCTTAAAACTAATTAAAAGATTTAATGTGGATGTGGTCTCCAAATTCATTTCACATTTCCACAGTGTTATTTAGTAATATTGTGAATGGACTTCTGCAGGTATGTTTTCATCTAAACCTGCATAAATCACAAAAACATGTTTATCTTTCAATTTGAATGATTTTCACAGTATCAAACATTTCACCCGCTATGGACCATATAGCTTTAAGATTTGGGAAGCATATATATACATCAATAATTCAATCCTCAGTATGTTTTAACTGGAATTTTACAAACAGGGGGGATAAATAAGTGTGTTATCTAGGGGGATACATATCTGATGACCATGCATGCATAGAAAAATTATCTAGGGGAGATAAGTGTAATATCGAAGGGGAATACAAATTTGATGGCTATCGAGAAAATATCTAGATAGAAATTAATGTAATGTCTAGGGGGGATACATATTTGTCAATGGAAACAAGCATAAAATGAAACTAGACATCATACCGGTCCTAAAAAAACATGTTTCGAAAAACTGCCAGAGGGGTACATGGAACCCTATTTCTCCTCCCCCACTAGTAGCCGCTAAATGTGGGCGGGTTAGAACTTTTGAGTCTGTAAACTTGCCACCCTTCTCGTATATAGTACCACATAGAGTATGATTTTTACAGGTTTTATTTATCTAGATCTCTAAAACGTCTAAAAATGGTCTTAAGGCAGTCTGGTGGGTCCATGAATATAAATTCTATAGCTAATTCTCAGATCCCTGTGCCTTTCTCTATTCCAATCTTTTTTCCTCTCTGGGGGGTCAGAGCTAAAATTTATACAACTTCTGTTCCCCTTCCCCCATGGATGTTTGTGTTCAAATTTGGTCACTATCCATGCAGAACTTTAGGACAAATAGCGATTTATAGGATTTACCTCTATTTCCCCTATCGGGCCTCACCCCTGCTGCCCCCGGTGGTCAGAGCCAAACTTTATATAAGTTCTGTTCCCCTTCCCCCATGGATGTTTGTGGCCGAATTTGGTTACAATCCATGCTGAACTCTAGGACAAGTAGCGATTTATAGGATTTACCTCTATTTCCCCTATTGGGCCCCGCCCCTCCTGCCCCCGCGGGGTCAAAGCCAAAATTTATACAACTTCTGTTCCCCTTCCTCCATGGATGTTTGTGGCCGAATTTGGTTACAGTCCATGCTGAACTCTAGGACAAGTAGCGATTTATAGGATTTACCTCTATTTCCCCTATTGGGCCCCGCCCCTCCTGCCCCGGAGGGTCAGAGCCAAAATTTATTAAAGTACTGTTCCCCTTCCCCCAAGGATGTTTGTGGCCAAATTTGGTTACAATCCATGCTGAACTCTATGACAAGTAGCGATTTATAGGATTTACCTCTATTTCCCCTATTGGGCCCCGCCCCTCCTGCCCCCGCGGGGTCAGAGCCAAAATTTATTCAAGTACTGTTCCCCTTCCCCCAAGGATGTTTGTGGCCAAATTTGGTTACAATCCATGCAGAACTCTAGGACAAGTAGCGATTTATAGGATTTTACTCTATTTCCCCTATTGGGCCCCGCCCCTCCTGCCCCGGGGGGTCAGAGCCAAAATTTATTCAAGTACTGTTCCCCTTCCCCCAAGGATGTTTGTGGCCAAATTTGGTTACAATTCATGCAGAAGTCTAGGACAAGTAGCGATTTAAAGCAAATGTTGACAGACGGACGGCCGGACGCCACGCCATGACATAAGCTCACCTGGCCCACCCTTTGGGCCAGGTGAGCTAAAAAGGTATGAAAAGGGAATATAGGACTTACAGTAAAACTCAAAAGTATGTTTGATTTAATGAATGTTTCAGTATACGCTTGTTAATGTCAAAATATTTCATTTTTTTGATATATTATTTATATTGCGCCTTGCTACAAATCATGATACATTATGTAATTATTTGTTGAAAATCAGAAATTTCTTCATAATGTTGAGACAAGATTTCCAACGAGACTAAAACCTCACCAGAGCAGAATTGTTGTACACATTTAATAAAATAAGTGTTTTTGCATAAACATCGTCAATTAAGAAAATGCAAAAACAAGCATAGAAGCACATCATTTCTTCCATTGTTCACGCCTTTCCTCCACACTCATACCCATGGATGGACAATACCGCTTGCCCTCGATCTGTGTGTGGCCAGTTTGTGAAGTCTTTTCTTTCCCACAGGCTTTGTAAATATATCTATGCAATGTTTTATGTCTTTTTACAGGAGGATCCCCTCTCTCCATCCTCTCCTGGCCTTCTATTGTTGTCTGTATTTGTCTCCACTGGTGTTGTCTTGTGAAATTGGAGGAGACAACTGACACAGTTTGTTGGGATGGTTTGTTGGGATGGCAGCTGCCATATCATTGGTGGCCATTGAGAAATTTGTGGTTGGACTTCAGCTGGTAGCACTGCTGGCTAACGGCTGGGTGGTATGACTGCAGCTGGCAACATTGCAGGTCGTATGGCTGCAGCTGGCAACATTGCAGGCCGTATGGCTGGGGCTGGTATCTCTTTCTTGGCCTTTTACTTAACTGGCCTTCCCTATTGTCTGGCTCATTAAATGTAAGACTGGTATGTCCTGGCTGTCTTTGAGTGGTAGGCTTTGATTTATTTGGTATCCGCCTTTTAGAAATCAACAGAGCTGGTAAATCTGTCCCCTTGAGAAGAGCATCTCTGTCAGCTCTTTTTTGTCTCCTTTGCATCTTAAGTAATATAAAGAAAATAATTATGTAATTGATATGTAATTGCATGCTTGATTAAATTACTGTAGACCTGTATTCTTCACATGAATTTATTAAGCATTATGAAAGAATCGCTGAAGAAATAAACATTCCCTGCCTGTCCGCACAAGCTATCACATTGGCCATAGATATACTTTTTTCAGCAAGTGACATTTATAGTTGACCTTTTATTTAGATATGCTTGACAATGACAGTAACATTAATGTTCAGATTATTTTGCTAAATGACTGATGGACAGACTATTGTATCAGACTGGAAGTCCTACACAGGCTATATTTCTTTATGTGAATTTTAAGTGAAGAAATATTACCTGTGTATTAAAAAAGTAAATACGAATCAGCCAGTTATTTCAGGTTATTAACTACATTACAACTACATTATAATGTGAATGTTTACTACTAACGATTCATGCTGCACAACTGCAATTACTGCCTTATGTTGAAACACTATGATTCCTTACCTTCACGGATGACTCGGGCAAAATATGGTTTTGTTGCTGACGAAGATGTCTGTTGAGTTGTTGTTTCCTGCTTTTTCTGAAAGTTAAAGAGAAGTCTTAACAACCTTCATTCAAACTTTGGGCAACAAGACAAATGTGGCACAGAATCATAGAGCACAAATGATTTCACACGAGACATTTCAGGAAATTAACAGCATCACATAATGTTTGCTAAAATGGGTACAACCACAATTTATTACTCAAGAGTACTAAAAAGTATTCATGAAATTTATCTCCTTTACTTTATGGCGATTGAAAAATATTTATGGGATATTTTAACACAAGAATTCCACGGAAGTGGATGTGTCGCCTGCACAGCATCACAAGAAATAGTTATTTACAATTGAAAATATTGTTAATAATTTAGGTGAAGTAATCTAATCCCATAACTCTTGCAAATATTGATGGATTTTGAGAAGCATCAAACCCATCTAAGATCTCATTGATATAAAGCAATATACCAAATTTGGTTGAAATGGGACAATAGTCAAAAACAAGTGCATTGGTTGCTAATTGTAAAGTCATATGAGAGTAGTGAACTAAGAAGAGACAAACAAATTCGTGGAATTTCTATACCCTGCTTTCAGTACATATTGTAGGTAAACATTATTGAGGCTAGGTTTAACCTTGAAACATGAAAAAATTCGGAAGTAAGACATTAAACTTTCTTACCAAGTTTGAAGAAAATCGGTTAATATTTATTGCAGTTAAAAAGTGTCGATCGAACTTGGCTAAGCCCTTAAGGCATTTAACTTTTTTATCAAGTTTTAACAATATTAGTTAATTGACATTTGTAATAAATTCAAGGGCCATAACTCTAATAAATAGCATCCGCTGAAAGAGATGATCGAACCTGGCCAGGCACTTAAGGCATTTAACCTTGTTACCAAGTTAGAAGAAAAATGGTTAATATTTATTACAGTTATTACAGTTATGTTACGAAAGTGGCAGAAACTGACTTTTTTTTTAAAATTTCAGCAAAGGGCCATAACTCCGCTAAATAAGGTCCATTGACAGTTGCAATCAAACTTGGTTGAGCTCTTATGGCATTTAACCTTGTCACCTTGTAACATTTGTTACAGTTATTGCACGGAAACGAAGTGTTACAGAGAGACGGACGGACAGAGAGACGGACAAACCTAAATTAATATCCCCTGTTTCGGAGAATGCGGGGGATAGTAATGACAGATGGATGAACAACATATCTTCTCATGAGCAATGAATGTTGGCTGATCTTTTATACTTCGTTAATTATATATAAGTAACTAGTGGTTCAAGGTGTTATCCACAAGTGTACAGAAAGACAGACATACTCAAGCCTGAATACTAAAGGGCACCTGCATCGAGAGACGGGGCCCTAATAAAGATAGAATGCAGTTTAAATCTGGTGCTATACAAAGAGTGATAGAGATGTATACAAAATGATTTGCTGTTATATACCTTTCCTGCCGTATACAATATTGTGAGTACAATATGATTATACACATGCATACAGTTTAGAAAACACACCAAAGAGGGCCTGTAATGAGGGCTTGTACAATTTCAAATCCCAACCCTATAAGGATGCTACTATTGCATTATGAGTGCTCTTCCATGCTAAGTTGCAGAGAAGAAGTCATTTATATGAAAATAACTAAAATTGACCCCTTTTGACCCCATCCTTCAGGCCCCCGGGGGGTTAGCCCCATTATTTGCAAAATTTTGAATCCAAACCCTATAAGGATGCTACCATTGCATTATGAGCATATCTCATGTTTAGTTGCAGAGAAGAATTTACATTTATATGGAATTAGTCAAATTGACCTCTTTTGACCCCACCCCTCAGGCCCCCGGGGGGTCAGCCCTATCATTTGCACAATTTGGAATCCCCACCCTTTAAGGATGCTACCATTGCATTATGGGTGCTATCCCATGCTTAGTTGCAGAGAAGAAGTCATTTATATGGAAATAACTAAATTGACCCCTTTTGACCCACCATTCAGGCCCCAGGGGGGTTAACCCCATCATTTGCAAAATTTTGAATCCCCACCCTATAAGGATGCTACCATTGCATTATGAGCATAATATCATGTTTAGTTGCAGAGAAGAATTTACATTTATATGGAATTAGTCAAATTGACCTCTTTTGACCCCACCCCTCAGGCCCCCAGGGGGTCAGCCCTATCATTTGCACAATTTGGAATCCCCACCCTTTAAGGATGCTACCATTGCATTATGGGTGCTATCCCATGCTTAGTTGCAGAGAAGAAGTCATTTATATGGAAATAACTAAATTGACCCCTTTTGACCCACCATTCAGGCCCCAGGGGGGTTAACCCCATCATTTGCAAAATTTTGAATCCCCACCCTATAAGGATGCTACCATTGCATTATGAGCGTAATCCCATGTTTAGTTGCAGAGAAGAAGTCATTTACATTTATATGGAATTAGTCAAATTGACCACTTTTGACCCCGCCCCTCAGGCCCCCGGGGGGTCAGCCCTATCATTTGCACAATTTGGAATCCCCACCCTATAACGATACTACCATTGCATTATGGGTGCTATCTCATGCTTACTTTCAGAGAAGAAGTCGTTTATATAGAAATAGCCAAATTGACCCCTTTTGGCCTCGCCCCTCAGGCCCCGGGGGGTCAGCCCTAGCATTTGCACAATTTGGAATCCCCACCCTATAAGGATGCTACCATTGCATTATGAGCGTAATCCCATGTTTAGTTGCATAGAAGAAGTCGTTTATATAGAAATAGCCAAATTGACCCCTTTTGGCCTCGCCCCACAGGCTCCCGGGGGGTCAGCCCTATCATTTGCACAATTTTGAATCCCCACCCTATAAAGATGCTACCATTGCATTATGGGTGCTATCCCATGCTTAGTTGCAGAGAAAAAGTCATTTATATGAAAATAGCCAAATTGACCCCTTTTGACCCCACCCCTCAAGCCCCCGGGGGTTCAGCCCCATCATTTGTAGGATTTTTAATTCCCACCCTATAAGGATGCTACCATTGCATTATGGGTGCTATCCCATGCTTGGTTTCAGCGAAGAAGTTGTTTATATGGAAATAACCAAATTGACCCCTTTTGACCCCACCCCTCAGGCCCCCCCGGGGTCAGCCCTATCATTTGTACAATTTTGAATCCCCACCCTATAACGATACTACCATTGCATTATGGGTGCTATCTCTTGCTTACTTTCAGAGAAGAAGTCGTTTATATAGAAATAGCCAAATTGACCCCTTTTGGCCTCGCCCCTCAGGCCTCAGGAGGGTCAGTCCCATCATTTGTACAATTTTGAATCCCCACCCTATAAGGATGCTACCATTGCATTATGGGTGCTATCCCATGCTTGGTTGCAGAGAAGAAGTCGTTTACATGGAAATAGCCGAATTGACCCCTTTTGGCCCTGTCCCTCAGGCCCCTGGGGGGTCAGCCCCATCATTTGTACAATTTTCCGTAAGTAGCCCATAAGGATGCTACCAGTCAAATTTTGTTGAAATCCAACCAGCGGTTATGGAGAAGAAGTCGATTGTTGACGGACGACGGACGACGTACGCCAGACGCCGGACGCTGCGGTATCCCATAAGCTGATCACCTCGGTCCTTCGGACCAGGTGAGCTAAAAATATATACAGTACATGAAATATATGATGGGTACATATGAATCATTAAATAGAAATTGTCACTATTTTGAAAAGGGAAAAAACTGAACAATGAAGCTGCTCAAATAACTAAGATTTACATCAAGGAAGTATGTACCATTTTTGATAAAAAATAACATTTGATGATGTTTGAAATGTTCTGACATTAAATTCATAGCCACTCTGGATGATATTGAATGGAAATTTTTTATCCATCACCTTTTTATCATTTTTGGCACGAGCGCATCAGAGAACCATTTTTTGAGAATGAAATGGAAGTTATAATTTACAATGCTGTATAAAATGAGCCATTATTATATAATAGTAAAAGTTCAATCTGATTAATAAAATGAGCCATTATTATATAATAGTAAAAGTTCAATCTGATTAATAAAATGAGCCATTATTATATAATAGTAAAAGTTCAATCTGATTAATAAAATGAGCCATTATTATATAATAGTAAAAGTTCAATCTGATTAAAATCCAGCTCTTCAATACGCTTATGCTATTTGAAGAGCTGGTTTTAATCAGATTGAGTAAAAGTTGTTCCTCTGATTCGCTCTATGAAATAGGGGAAAACCCCACAAATTGAATGATATGCAATTTTGTGGTCATTTCATGATTTATCTACTGCAATTAACAAAGTACTTTTTACCAAATAAGATCATTTATATATCAAATGTGAAGTATGTATTCATAAACTGATTTTTGGATTTTGAAAATGGTCACTTCAGTCAAAATGTGCCAAAATGCAGCAATCTCTGATAACTTTGCAAAAACTAATAAAACTAAAGAAATAATTCAGAAGATTGCAGTTAATTATTCCCAGCTTCTAGGTCAATGCTAGAATGAATATACGTACCCGGCCTACTATACCTTTCGGCCGGGTATGAATTGGTTCCTATGTGTCGTAGTGGAGCACTAGCTCCAAAAATCCCTCGGGCATAGTTTTCTATACTTTTTTGTAGGTTTCCAATTATTTTATGTGTATACATGCATTTACATATTATTTTTATCCAAAACGATCATAACTATCATTCTTAATATATACCATACCGCTCACAAGACGTCAAATTCACAATTTGTGGACTTGCCGTATAAATTCCCTTCAGGAAGACCTTCATATGTGTTATGTAAAAAAAATTACGCCTCGAATGAATTTGATATTTTATGTGGTTCAGTTTTATTACCTAGTAGGTAAGCGATAACAAACAAGTACGACAAAATGCAAAAAAACGTTTTATAATGGTTTGCATAATCATTTCTTTGCTCCATTGGCAGTAATAGGCACCAATTGTAGCTCTATAGACTTGAGACTTCGTCTCAGGTGACCTAAAAAGTGTACAACTATTGCTTAATCATTAATTTCGAAATGGAATGATTTTAAAATTTACTATGAACCAAGTAAAACACATATCTGAAATTTCTTAAAAGATATACTTTGCTTTCAATTACCAATAAATAGTTATAACCAACTTTGAGTGTCAAAATTCAAGATGACTGCTTGACAGTCATAATGGTGGACTATTAATCCATTTGGAAAGGCTATCATCATAATTAGGGAGTAGGAAAAAAGAGGAATATATTAGTAAGCTTTAAGAAAGTTTGCTTTAGGATTTTGTGAGAAATAGTGACAGGCACATATGGAGGGTAATTTGAATTGCTTAATATCTGATGATGAGGAGTTAAAAGCTGCACACCAAAGCAATAAATACATGTATATTGCTACAAAGCCATTAGTATGTGAAAGCCCATATACACACCAGACACAGGTGAAATATATATACATCATACAACCTCATTCAAACCTACCAATACAGTTTTTTCCTTGATCTGATCGTCTCCTGAATTGTTTTCTAAAATGTCACATGATATTTTTCATATATTAAACAAAAGCTTTAAAGAGAAATGGAGCATAATTTTCAAACAGTGTAATGGTGTAAAGTAAGTAACTTTTGTAACTGAAGAAAAATATTTAATCGTTTGTTCCTGTTTTTAATAGTGAAAAAATACCAATTGTCAGCGGTGGAGTATCTTTAAATGTAATAGAAAAATAAAACATTATAAAATTACATAGGAAATGGCATGGCACTCTGAGACCTTGTCATCCGACATATTTTAATCCTTGAAAGATAACAAAGGCAAAGGAAAATCAAAGTTCAAGGTAAGGTGATCATTAACCGAGTAGTCTCATAAATAAACTGTGGAGTTGATCAAAGATTATATGGTCAGTTACTAATATATAGACATCATTATAAAATCTTATATTCAACACACCTTATGGTAGCCACATTTGCATGGTATTTGTCGTCCAAGGAGATCACGTGTTTGCGCCTTCCTATGGAGGGGACAGTCATCTATCTGTTTAATGACTGCCTTCCACCTACTGCTGCCCGGCTTCTTTCCAGTAGAAAATGTGTATTCGCCATTGGCATACCTCTGCATAATGTCTTTCCAATAACTATCTGGTTTCCCTGTCTTCGGCATCCTAAAATTAATAAATTCAATTCATGGATTTAAATGACTTAATTTGTATCAGATACATCTGGGCAAGGATTGTTATCTATATGGTGGTTGACAGTAAAAGTTGTCTAATACATACATTCAATTCCAAGTTATGTTAACTAACTATTGACAAACTATTGACTTTTCAATGGCGGAAATGGTGTAAAGTAGTTTTGTTACTGAAGAAAAATACTAAGTCTTCTGCACCCGTTTTTTGCATGGAAAAAACATTTGTAAGCAGTAGAGCATCTTGAAATACTTACCTTGTAAAAGAATAATTTATTGCATTTTCAAGTAAGTTTAAGTATAATAATGGCAATAATCATTTGTAAACAAGAGATCCCAGGCGGAACTCAACACAACCTGTAAAATGAAAGCAAAAGGGAAAAAAACACCTGTATTTAATTTTACCTGGAATCAGTAGTCGTTTATCTGTACCTTAGATAATAGGTCGCATTTCACACACTCATACAGCCATGTTGAAGTGTTTCAAAGCTGCAAATAAAACACCATAAGTAATAATTGCAATACAACTTTTTAGAAAACATCTATCTCAGTTGAAATCAGCAGAAATATTTAACTTTAACAAGAAGTACAAAGACCTGAAAATCATTTAAGTCATACATCACTAGTAAATACAAGATGTCAATGTTTCCTTAAATTCCATTTGTTAATGTCTGACAATAATTAAAATAAGTAATTTCATCATTATGCATTTTAAAAGCTTCACATTTGATACACAGTCTTTTAATATTTCTGTTTATTGTGAAGTCATAACAGATAAAAAGCAAAGTCTGGACAAGTATAGAACAAAAGTACTCACTTATCCTTGACATCAGTAAGATCCAGAAGTACTGATCATGATGAGATGATCAAAGTCTTGTTCAGAGGTTGGGCTAGCTGAGTACCTGAGGAAACCATTTCATCAACAATAGAATCACTGAAATGATTAACACAGTAAATGTGACAAAATCTAATAATGAACAGTTATAATCTTATAATCTGACAAGAGTATTGCAATTATGGATTCAATAAAGAAGAGCCTGTCTATCACATTAATTATTTCCCAGAAAATGAAGCTGAAATACGTATGAGCATTGTAAATTTATTATTTTCAATAGAAGTATTTTATGAAAATGTATGGTTAAATCTAGCCATTTTCGCCAAAGCCTCCAACCCTTCATACATAACTTTCAAAGAGTCGTTCTTTCACTTTTCTGGCAATATGATACTGCCCCTCAGGCTTTTTCAACCATTTGTACAAATTTCAAAAAGTGTTTTTCAAGAAGTCATTTTGTGAAATATTGATGAACGGACACTAGACTCTACAGTATGGTATGATATACCATATTTTTTTTTAATCAATCAATCATTATCAGAAATATTTATGACAACAGCTTATAAAACTTAAATAGTTAAATTCAGCTAAGAACAGTTTGACACTAAATTGAATTTTTAGAAATCATAAAATATCGGTTATACTTCCTTCCCCTGCCTGATTTATCCATATATCAATGAAACTGTTTAGTAGATAGCGATATTGAATGTAACTGGATTCTAGTACCTTCTACACCCTATCCCCTACATGAGTTGCTACTATCAGGGTTATGAGCCTAAGGTGACCAACTGATTTCCAAATGATTATTAGAATACAGACCAGACAAGTCAAGGCCTTGCTAAATGACTCAACCTCGATATCACATTGGATCCGATAACTGAAGCAGTATGTATGTAAAACTCATTTTACTTTTTTTTAACATCCAAGATGGTTGTGAAGTAATTTTGAATTAACTTTTGCCCAAAAATTTCAGAGATCTACACAGATGACATTGAAAAATCATCCTATTAAATTTGACAACAGTCTACTCCACTTCCTTTCATACAAAAACTTCCAACAATCTCACTATTATTTGGGCACCCATATTTCGATTATAAAGGAATCAATTCAATAACCTCAAATTTCACGCTTAATTACTTTCCTAAGAATGTCATAAAAAGTTTGGAATTGTTCAGGGTAGGGGTAGAGGGGTAAATGGTGATGAAAGAGGGAGTAGAGGGTCAGGAGTAGATGATAGGGTGTAGAGGGTAGTGGTAGAGTGGTATATGGTGAGAGAAGAGGGAGTAGAGGGTCAGGGGCATCAGGGGTAGATGATAGGATGTAGAGAGTAGTGGTAGAGGGGTAGATGGTGATGAAAGAGGGAGTAGAAGGTCAGGGGTGGATGATAGGGTGTAGAGAGTATTGGTAGAGGGGTAGATGGTGAGAGAAGAGGGGGTAGAGGGTCAGGGGTAGATGATAGGGTGTAGAGGGTAGTGGTAGAGGGGTAGATGGTGATGAAAGAGGGAGTAGAGGGTCAGGGGTGGATGATAGGGTGTAGAGAGTATTGGTAGAGGGGTAGATGGTGAGAGAAGAGGGGGTAGAGGGTCAGGGGTAGATGATAGGGTGTAGAGGGTAGTGGTAGAGGGGTAAATGATGAGAGAAGAATGGGTAGAGGGTCAGGAGTAGATGATAGAGTGTAGAGGGTAGTGGTAAAGGGGTAAATGGTGAGAGAAGAGGGGGTAGAGGGTCAGGAGTAGATGATAGGGTGTAGAGGGTAGTGGTAGAGGGGTAAATGATGAGAGAAGAATGGGTAGAGGGTCAGGAGTAGATGATAGAGTGTAGAGGGTAGTGGTAAAGGGGTAAATGGTGAGAGAAGAGGGGGTAGAGGGTCAGGAGTAGATGATAGGGTGTAGAGGGTAGTGGTAGAGGGGTAGATGGTGATGAAAGAGGGAGTAGAATGTCAGGGGTGGATGATAGGGTGTAGAGAGTATTGGTAGAGGGGTAGATGGTGAGAGAAGAGGGAGTAGAGGGTCAGGGGTAGATGATAGGGTGTAGAGGGTAGTGGTAGAGGGGTAGATGGTGATGAAAGAGGGAGTAGAGGGTCAGGGGTAGATGATAGGGTGTAGAGGGTAGTGGTAGAGGGGTAAATGGTGATGAAAGAGGGAGTAGAGGGTCAGGGGTAGATGATAGGGTGTAGAGGGTAGTGGTAGAGGGGTAAATGGTGAGAGAAGAGGGAGTAGAGGGTCAGGGGTAGATGATAGGGTGTAGAGGGTAGTGGTAGAGGGGTAAATGGTGAGAGAAGAGGGAGTAGAGGGTCAGGAGTAGATGATAGGGTGTAGAGGGTAGTGGTAGAGGGGTAAATGGTGAGAGAAGAGGGAGTAGAGGGTCAGGAGTAGATGATAGGGTGTAGAGGGTAGTGGTAGAGGGGTAGATGGTGATGAAAGAGGGAGTAGAGGGTCAGGGGTAGATGATAGGGTGTAGAGGGTAGTGGTAGAGGGGTAAATGGTGATGAAAGTTGGAGTAGAGGGTCAGGGGTAGTTGATAGGGTGTAGAGGGTATTGGTAGAGGGGTAAATGGTGAGAGAAGAGGGAGTAGAGGGTCAGGAGTAGATGATAGGGTGTAGAGGGTAGTGGTAGAGGGGTAGATGGTGATGAAAGAGGGAGTAGAGGGTCAGGGGTAGATGATAGGGTGTAGAGAGTAGTCGTAGAGGGGTAAATGGTGATGAAAGAGGGAGTTGAGGGTCAGGAGTAGATGAGAGGGTGTAGAGGGTAGTGGTAGAGGGGTAAATGGTGAGAGAAGAGGGAGTTGAGGGTCAGGAGTAGATGATCGGGTGTAGAGGGTAGTGGTAGAGGGGTAGATGGTGATGAAAGAGGGAGTAGAGGGTCAGGGGTAGTTGATAGGGTGTAGAGGGTATTGGTAGAGGGGTAGATGGTGAGAGAAAAGGGAGTAGAGGGTCAGGAGTAGATGATAGGGTGTAGAAGGTAGTGGTAGATGGTGATGAAAGAGGGAGTAGAGGGTCAGGGGTAGATGATAGGGTGTAGAGGGTAGTGGTAGAGGGGTAAATGGTGATGAAAGAGGGAGTAGAGGGTCAGGAGTAGATGAGAGGGTGTAGAGGGTAGTGGTAGAGGGGTAAATGGTGAGAGAAGAGGGGGTAGAGGGTCAGGAGTAGATGATAGGGTGTAGAGGGTAGTGGTAGAGGGGTAGATGGTGATGAAAGAGGGAGTAGAGGGTCAGGGGTAGATGATAGGGTGTAGAGGGTAGTGGTAGAGGGGTAGATGGTGAGAGAAGAGGGAGTAGAGGGTCAGGAGTAGATGATAGGGTGTAGAGGGTAGTGGTAGAGGGGTAGATGGTGATGAAAGAGGGAGTAGAGGGTCAGGGTAGATGATAGGGTGTAGAGGGTAGTGGTAGAGGGGTAAATGGTGATGAAAGAGGGAGTAAAGGGTCAGGGGTAGATGATAGGGTGTTAGAGAGGGTAGTGGTAGAGGGGTAAATGGTGAGAGAAGAGGGAGTTGAGGGTCAGGAGTAGATGATAGGGTGTAGAGGGGTAGTGGTAGAGGGGTAAATGGTGATGAGAAGAGGGAGTAGAGGGTCAGGAGTAGATGATAGGGTGTAGAGGGTAGTGGTAGAGGGGTAGATGGTGATGAAAGAGGGAGTAGAGGGTCAGGGTAGATGATAGGGTGTAGAGGGTAGTGGTAGAGGGGTAGATGGTGAGAGAAGAGGGAGTAGAGGGTCAGGGTAGATGATAGGGTGTAGAGGGTAGTGGTAGAGGGTAGATACCAGGTACAGCCAAAGAAAATCACTCCAGGTTAGTACTGAGGGTCAGGGGTATGTGATAGGGTTAGATTAGGTTTGATGGGTATAGAGGGGTTTGAAAAGACGTTGAGGGTCAATAAAAAATCACAATTTCAAGTCACCTGACTCCAACACTTTATTTGAGAAAGAGGGTTACCTACAAGTGAACAAGGGGTAGATGATAGGGTGTAGAGGGTCAAAGTTTCCTCCTACTCATTAGAGGGGTAAATGACATTTCACACAGCTGGGAGTAAATAAAACAAAATCAATTTAATGAATGGGTGATACACTGTACATGTATTTGTAGAAAGGGCCAGTAGATATACCAAAGTGAAACATGAAAAGATAGGGTTAAAAAGGATAAGACAATGGTGTAATTTTAATGGAGTTCCATCTGATTTCATAGTATAAATATTTTAGAGAAGACAGTTACTATGTCAAACCTTCAGCAAATCATAATGTATCATATTGTCTCCTAATTGTTCATAAACATAATTTTCAATTATAGAAATTTAAAGTTGTAGCATGTAAATTTTAAAAAATTAGATACAAATCACTAAATTTTAGTTGCATTAGTTCCTTTTTTTAAACTCTCAAAATAATTTACTGGGTAATTAATCAAATAATCAAAGACCAGTCTTTGATTAAAATTGGTAGACACTATCACCTTTACTTTGAGGGTCATAAGTTAATAAGACTCACCTATTTGTTACACAACCAAAAAATTTCACATAGAGATTAATTGGACAAATTTGACATACCCAATTAGTGTAATTGTTACTCACTTGAGCTTGACATCAGCAAGAGTCTAACATAAACTTGACACCTTGGTAGAATAAAGGGTAAAATTCCCGTTTTAACTCCATAACAAAGTGTTGAAAAAGGGCTACAGGTAAACTTCAAAGAAGTTGTACCTGAGGGAGTTAAAAAAATATCAAACAGATTACAGTAATGATTTGAGAAAAAGAGAGGGGTTGAAATGGTGTGAAATTAATGTAATTGACAATGTCTGAAATTACTAATAAGTCATGTAAGTGTCTAGTTTTTTTAACTTAATTAAAATAATTGTTTTTTTCCTAAAACTAAAAGATTCTCCATTTAAATTTTGCTGCTTTTCTAACGAAGTATTCTAGATCAAAAACATCCTTAGCATACATTACCAAAATTACAATTAGACATAATTTCGCTACTACGAAGCTCATGTTATAATACAAGATGTAAAACTACCCATATAGGGGTCACCTAGCATGAATCCTTGTATTAGTATTTAAATTTCTTTTAATTAAGCCTTGCTTACATCATTGTATTGGATGTATAAAAGAGCGCAATTTAAAAGTCTCATTTTAATTAGATTTCATACATTACTTGATGGAATAAAATGATACAAAGATATATAGCCACGGCACCTACATGTAAAGTTCTTTCAGATTGCATGCTTATTTTTAAAATCATGACACACACTGACAGCACCAGGACATATTCAATTCCTGTAAAAAAAAAAAAACAAATGTTTACATTAGTTTTTAATAATAAACAAGAGGCCCAGAGGGCCTGTATCAAACAATGGTTTGTAATGCCAAGTAATGTTCTGGATACAGGTTTATTTTTCTTTTTCTAAGTTTTGAAAAATATTTACCTCTAATTACCCTAAGACATTCCTGCTCTCATTCAGAGCAAAATTCATGCAAATCATCCCCTTCCTCCAAGGTTGTTTTGGCCAAATTTGGTCATAATTCATGTTAGAACTCTAAGACACTATTAGTGATTTATTAAATTGGATTAATTCCCCCAATTGTGCCCCGCTGCTCCTGCCCCCGGGGGGTCAGAGCAAAACTTTATACAAGTTCTGTTCCCCTTCCCCCAAGGATTTTTTATTTCCGAATAATCATGCGGAACTCTAGGACAAGTAGCAATTTATAATAGGATTTATTCTATTTTTATTGGTATGGACCCCGGGGAGTCAGTTAAAAATTTATACAAGTTTTATATGATTCTTTTCCCCCAAGGATGATTTGTAGCAAATTTAGTGACAATCCATGCATTATACAAGTAGCAATTTATAGGATTTAATCTAAATTCCCCTATTTGGTCCCCATCCCTTTCTGCCCCTGGGGGGGTCATAGAAAAATTTATACAAGTTCTGTTCCCTTAACAAGGATATTTTTGGACAAAATTTATTACAATAATTCTTTTACAACTCAGGACAAGTAGCAATTTATAGCATTTACTCCTATTTTCCAGTATTTTCTTATGAAGAGTCAAGCATTAATATTGAAAAATTCCACATCTGTAGTTTAGGATTTTTGTAGTGGCCAAATTTGTTCAATCCATGCAGAACTCTAGGACAAGTATATTTTATAGATTTACCTAAATTCCCCTATTGTGCCCCGCCCCTCACTGTCAGAGCCAAAATTTAACAACATTTCTGTTCCATTCCCTGAGAATGTTTGAAATTGCTGATAAATAAGTTTTTTTAATACAATCTCTCTTACTAAATTGTCCCTTTAAATTATTCATATGAAACGTGTTAACTTCAGAATTTAAGAACGTAAATCAAGGATAAGTTTTATCAAGACTCCTTTTTGTAGTATATTTCTTATTGAGCAAATTACAGTTCACATATAACACCATCACTTTCATCACCTTACATATTTCTTTATGTGATACACCACTGTTCCATACACTGAAGTGATTGCTGCTAAGGTTGCTGGTTAAGAATGGTCTCCAAATAGTCGAACAAATCTGAAGATGAGACACTGGCAGAACAAAATGAATGGACATGGCTTAGCTTGTTCCTGTACTCTGTAAAACAAATTTAAATATTACCAAAATATGAAAAAAATGACTCTACAATATAATTTTAGCCACCATAATTTCCTATGAAATAAATCAAAGGAGATAATTGAAATTGCTTATTTGTGAATGACATGTGTAGCTTATGACTTAAATAATAAGAACTTTAGGTTATGCAAAATAAACTTTCATTGTACTAGTATTTATACTTTCACATCCTTCATAACTTAAGAAAGTATTGTTTTACGATTTTTGGAAGTCAGTACATGTACTTGTATATATCATTTATGTGTCATACTTATAGCAAGTATGTGTAATTGGTGTTGAAACAAATACTTACTTTAAGAGAGACTTCAGAGTGTGATTATGATACTTTCTGTTGAGTGACGTCATGATTCGGCATATCTGCTGGCACATTCATGTTGTTAGTTACCTGCAATACAGAAAATGTTATGAAATTGTGAAGAACCTTTAGTTTTCCAACATTTAGAACAATTCAATGCTTTGAAATCTGTTTTACTTGTGGAAAAAATGGTTACTTTTGATATTAAGATACATCAACCTCAAATGATATCAACTGTATGAGATGATCAAACATAAAAATAAAAATATTACCTTCTACAATACTAGAATACTGACAAAACCTGGCTAAATGAATGCATCACATAATATGCAAATTGAAATATTAAAAACAAATTAATTTCCATTCCGAACAACATAATTTTCCTAAATAAAAGAAAAATGTTCTGAATTAAGAGACAGCAAAACTAAAATTCACTCTTTCCAGGATGTTTGATAAAGTGACCTATAATTATTGTTCTCTTACTTCCTTGACATATTGCCTCATTGTTTACAAGAAAAGACCTATGACCCTGTGACCATGACCATTGACTAAGTTTGTTGAAAGGGATATAAAAAGATGGACAAACAATCTGATAAATGTATGGCTCCAGCATATGAATGCGGGACCCACATTAAATGCAGTTTAACCTATATATTTTAACAAAAGTTTTTTTCAATTTGTCAAAAGGAAGAAAATTACAACTATGCAGACTTAAGTGAACATACTTACATATACCTGTGTATTTGTTTTAAGATGATAGTTTTCAGTGCATATTGGTAATTCTTTCCATGTTACAGAAATACACGAGACCGGACATCAAACCTGTTAGAAAATGACAAACAAATATAAATATTATACAGGCATTATCATGTACACACACAAATATGTGTAGAATTGGAAATGATATCAGTACATACATGATTGAAGGGTTCAATTATTGACACTTCTATTTCATTTATAGGGATTTCATCTTTGCACCCTTGCAAAAATTTCAAATAAAAACTGAAGGTCATGTAATCATTATAAAGTCGAACTGTTAATAAAGAGAACATGTCTTTAATATACTTGTCTTGATCGTGAACTATATTACAAGTCCATTTTAGCGGGTATTTCAATTTGACATACTGTATTCGACCCAATAAGCGCCCAGGGCGTTTGATAATTATAGGGACATGGGCACTTATTGGGTCGAACACATTACATATATATCTGAGGATAAACAGAAAGCGCTAATGCTTAAAACAAAGTATTTGTCATTTGTTAAATCTTTTCTATATATATAGATATACACAATCTGGTATTTTAGACTTCTCTTCCTGTTTTAGAGCAATGAAATTTGTCTCCTTTATTAACAGATAAACAGATTTTTACCGAATCAATCAAATTGCAGTTATTCAATTGGCCTCTTGCATGAAATATCCTCTATAAATCTATCCGCACAATATGAACTTTAATTTGAACTTCTATATAGATAATATTGACATCAACATTTGTAAATACTGTACATTTTCATGTATACTTTACCAAAAGTTGATTGTCAAGTCCGACTCATTATGTCATCAAGTACAAATAAAGACTTTATTATTAATATTATATAACCTTAGCCGGACACACATTTTAACGGCTTTGGGCACTTAAGATCCTCAGTAGCATCAGCTTATATTTATCCCCAAATTAACTAATAAAGTATAATTTCATGAAAATATATAATTATCGATTATGGACCTTTGCTGAGGTCCATATGCCCTTATAATGCCCTGGTAATTAGGTAGAATGAAATAATGAGAGAGGGCGTAGCCCAAGGTCATTATTTTGTTTTCTATCAGGGCGCCTTATCGTCCCCAAGAAATCTGACTCAACGCTGGGATATGTGACATCATAATCGCAATATTGACTTAGGAGTGACATCACAATAGGAATAACGACTCTGGTATGTCTTCACAAATCACAATAGTGAATATATATTGACCCAGTGTTTCTAAAAATTCAAACATTGATCCGATATGCTAATTATTGTCCTCCAGGCCCAGGTCGATATCGCGATTGTGATGCCATTGAATTCTACCAGGGCAGTATAATATCATAATGGACCTCAACAAAGGTCCATGATTGATAAATATTTAAACTTAGTATTCATTTATTTTGTAATTGTTACTTAATATCACGGTGTTTGATATAAGTTATATTTGTCTTCCCTTTACAGACATAGACATAATGGTGTAGCAATAACTGGAAACTCTTATTAAATTATCCTACATATATTATCGATCAATTTTGAAAGTTGAAGTAGATTATTGAATAAATATGCTGAATACCATACTCAGATTTCACCTGTTTGTCAACTGCTTCACTTTAGGTTGACATTCAAGCTTGTTTATGATGTATAATCTTTACATAATCATGGTCCGTGCAGAGTTTAAACAGCTATTCTAATAACTTGAGAAGACAAAACATTCCGGAATTTTTTTATATGTGTGTCAGATCTCGAGTTTTATTTCCATTATTGTTAAAGACTAATGTGACGAAAAAAGGCTAGCTCTGTATAGCTGATCTGGTCATTAATTGTATTGTAATATGGATTATGACATTTTTTTTATTAATAATTAACTGTCAGCAAACTTCAACATTCAATACTAGGTTTCTATTTCCTAGTACATTCTTCACTTGAAAGTTCACTCTTGACATGGCATTATATTTACCTACATGTAATGATAACTATGCAGATCTTCGTTCTCTGGTGCTCTGGTGTTTGTGTACAAATATTTCTTTTTTGCATGTGTGTGCGTGTGGGAGGGCGCTGTTAATTTTATTTCTGTTTATTTCGTACACCTTTCCTGTTAAAATCGCTCTGTATGCGAAGAAGTTAATTGATAGGGATCCTAACATGTCCTTCCGGTTTGGTTATATTCATGTCCGTGTTGACCTTTCCACGTCACCTCGCTTTCAAAGAGTTATTTTTTAATCTGTGCTAAATATAAACAGGGCTTTTTCAATTGTCAAAACTGGACAATGCAAGCAGAACTAGACTGTCATTTTGACATGTAAGGATTTTTGGAAGGCCAATGAACCTATTTATACTGTTTTCTTTGCCCGACTATTCACTTTAATCTATCGGTGTAATTATCACAGAGGATGCATGGTTTGTGGCATGTTTAAATTAAGTACTGCTGCTGCCTGCCTCCAGCTGGTTCCAGTATGTTCGGATTACAATATACCACTTACGTATAAAATCAGTTAATCTTTTTTTCTCAATATATGAATTACTCTGTCAGTATATACATACCGTATAATGTTGTTTCATATATATATTGTATACAGGCCCTATTAGATTAATCACAACTGCAAACAACTGTGTTCCAGTCTAGCACTGATCTGATGATTTTAATTTTCCACTTTTCTTAAATTGAACAGTCTGTGATATGTATTTGATATCATAATATTGTGTAAGTTAGAAATTTAAATATTTCATTGACCTGCCTAATTTTAAAATAAACAGAATATTGTGTATAAAGTTATAAACCGATATTATTCACGTATATAAATATTTTTCATGTGTTCAGGAAGTTAAATGGATTTCATAAGATAATTATTAATATCAATCCTACATCCCATATCATATTTTCGTGAAAAGTTTAACATAACCGATATAGCGATTTATAAATCCCGCCAAAATGAATGCTTCGCAAGATCGATCTATTTATAGATTTCGTGAGAAAATTATATCGGATAAGTGTATGAAAAGCAACATAAAGCAGTTATTTGGTATTAATTCCTTTGAACTTTATGCAATGTACAAATCTAATACATGTTTTCTTTGGGAAACGGTAATAATTATTAGTAAACAAAACGTGACAAATTTGACATTTGACACGTTGACCTATATCTCGGCAACAGACGATTCAATTCATATATCTGCTATATTGAGCTTAAAATCAGCCTACAATCGATAAAAACTTGTAAAACTTTCTTCCTTAATGACTGTTTTTCACATTAAATAAACAGACATGTAAGCATGTAATAGCTTAAAACGGGGAATTATCTTAATCCAGCTACTTTTCACCTTTTGCCGCAAAGTTAGGAAACGTCTATTCCCCGAGGAGTTCCGGATGATGCCAGGAGGTCTCTGATTAGTTAATCGCATTAAGAATTCGTTCGGAATGGAAAGCTTAGGAATTTGTTAGATTAGGCCTACTTCACAGTCGCTAGGCACATTGTTTACTGAGTAAAAACCAACCGACCAAAAAATAGGCTTTAGATTACTTTCAAGATAGAGGCAAAATGGCCGTCAACCTGACCCGAATAAGTATTAGCGCTGAAAAAACGACAGAAGGACCACGAGAGGGTTTGAACGAAGCGTCAAACAAGTAAATAGATCTACGTTTGTTTTCACTTGACTAACCAACAGTGTCAAACAGCTGAGCTGGCGCTCACCAGGACCGGGGCTGACTGGGCCCGGTGCTGGCTAGGACCGTGGTGCTGTATTCCGCTTAAAACAATTTTCCTCAACATTATATCTTAACCTTGTAGCTATATTTGCCTGAGATATATGCCATGCTAGGTGGTTTACCTAATTATAAACCAAAATAACTGAGAATTTTGATATATTTTTTATTACAATTTTTAATTTTTATTTATTCTTGATTTTTTGACAGCATTTGCCTCCCTTTAATCGTTCATGTGTACGCTTGTTACATGTTTACCTCAGTTCTGTAGTATATTTCACTCTTATGCATTAAAGTAAATGAAACCATATGCATTATTAAGTTTATCGTACTTGTTTTACATCGGTTACCTACTAGGCAATAAAACTGAACCATATGAAATATCAAATTCTCAGCGAGACATTTTGTTTTACATATACACATATGAATACCTTTCCGCAGTGAATTTATACAGCAAGTCTACAAAGTATGAATTTGACGTTTTGTGAGCGGTACGGTAGATATCAAGAATGGTAGTTATGTTTGTTTTCGACAAAAATAATATGTAAATGCTTGTATACGCACAAAATACTTGGAAACCTACCAAAAGATTTTTTTAATAATAATAAAACTGAGGTAGTTTTTACATCATTCTGATTTAGAGATTTTTTTCTTGAAACCGTTGTTACAATTGGTCTTTGGTTGTGCTAAGAAAGAAGAGCTTGGCGTATTTTCATTTTAAAGTGGCGTTAGATATATGTCTTTGTAAAGCGTGTTAGTCGCGATCTATTCAAGTCACGGGCATATGTTTAAGTTTTGTAAGATTGTGCACGTGTCATATTGGGGCCAGTTTATAAATACCGGATTTCAGATTTTATTTTACTCCCAGACATGTAAGTTTGTATCAGGAGGTCACTATTTGATTAGTTTAACGTCCTATTAACAGCCGGGGTCATTTAAGGACGTGCCAGGTTTGTTGGTGGAGGAAAGCCGGAGTACCCGGAGAAAAACCACCGACCAGCGGCCAGTACCTGGCAACTGCCCCACATGGGATTCGAACTCGCGACCCAGAGGTGGAGGGCATGTGGTAATATGTCGGTACATCTTAACCACTCGGCCACCGCGGCCCCAGGAGGTCACTATTCATTTATTATAGTCATATTTATAAAGGGCATATAGCGTAACAGTACATTACAATATATGATAGTAAATAGGCCTTTCAAATGATAACAGTATGTTTTTTTATAATAGTAGGTATATATACATTTCTCTTAAACGTTTCAGCATTTCGTTACTGCATTAAAACAAATAATGGTATTCGTTTCCAATATCAGTAAAACATAGATTACAAGTTATATTTACTTCAGATGTCCCAGTCCATCTTTCAGTTTCTATAAGTAAGTGCATGATTTGTCTATCTGATGACTTTAATTAAGATGGGTTTTTATTTCAAAATTACTTTTGAAATAGAATAAGTATGACCTCTTGATAATTTCTCGGTACCACTGAACCATTTTTATACAAATTGATCTTGTTGTCTTTGTTTTACAATAAATTTTAAGTATTCTCTAATATTTAAACATGACCGTCACTAGTTATTTTAATTTTATCGGAAAATGAAAACAAAAAGCAGAATGTGGTCAAGAAGTTTGCTTAATATAGACCGAAATCGGGTATATATCGGGTATATAAACGTTATATTAAATTTGTAATATATCTGGGTTTTTTAAAAAGATTTAGCTTGCCTTTCTTTTATATTTTTATATTAATACATTTACCCGTTAATCTACTGGAGAAAGCTGATGGATTCATTATTTTTTAAAGAAACGGAGTCTAAGCGACGCCGATAACATATATATCTATACATGATTAAATAAACATAAAGCTCGATGTATTGCATGGTTGTCGTTTATTTCGAAATACAATTTTTCAGCTATAAACTGCAAACATAATCATTGTAATGAAAAATCTGCAATGAGGTTTTACAACTTTATCTCATTTTATTCATATAATGAGGCAAACGTCTGTTACAAACATCTATCATTTGTTATGTATTAGTTAGAGTATTGGTTAACGCAAATACCCATTTAAAGGGGATTTTAAAACAAAGTTTTAATACAAAATTTACATCTTAAAACAAATAACATTGAAAATGAAAGCATGTAGATAACATATTGGTAATATACAAAAGTCAATTGTCAAAATGATATCACAAACATGAACAAATTTAACTTAACTGCTTGTTATTTAGGATACACTGTATACTTAATAATAATCTAACTAGACAAATTACTTGGTAAATCACACATTTTATAAAAGATCTGTGATCTGATCGAATGCGATTTTCTGAATGTGCAGTTACACTTTTTTAAAGTTTAAATATTATGTATAATGTTCTAAACACTTTTCAAAAACGATCCGCTTACTTCTAAATGTGAATGGGTTTGTTTTAATTTTTCACAATAACGTTCTTCCTTATTTTAGAGATATTCACATAGGGACATCAAATTGAAAAGTATGCTTTCCTAATAGCTTCTTTGATGTTAAGTTCAACAAAAGCAAATAACAAACTAGTAGCATTTTGTTTAGATTAAAGAAACATATTTTATATGACTATACTACATTTATAGATCTACTCGACTAAATTAATTCAGAAATGCATACGCTAAGCATTAAATTGAACTAAATCTTTACGGAAAGGCGATAAGTGCATGGAGTGGGGACTTACGTTGCCTTCTTAAAAAGTGAATTAAGACATTTCCACCACAATGGTATAATTTATCAAAATTAAAAAATGCCAATGTATTCATTATGCAGATCGGAATGGTAATCAAGTAAATAATACTACTGGCATAATAAATGTACATACTATTTAAAGAAAAATGTCTTATGGAATTAACTTAAATTTGAAAGTATCATGTCTCTCATAGACTATACATTCTGTATCACCTTATCTTAATACATTTGTATAACGATTGTTTGAAAATTGCACTGTAATTTGTAAATATGTTAATTAAATTCAATTTTCGCAGGCTTAAAACAAGAAAAAGAGAGAAAAAATAAATTTGCAAACTATGCACATGAGACGTTTTCCCACGCTGACTCTGACACAGAATCAGCAGCTAACTGTTACTATGGCAAGCCAACATGGCATTTATTCAAGAAGCAACTTCGATCCTTAATTTCACGGTATATATATATAAGATATCTTGATTACGATATAAGATTTCTCATATAGTATATGGGAAATATCATATTAATAGGGGACGATATTTCAACAAAAGGACGCAAAAACTCATTTTACATAAGATATCTTAAATAACAATGAGATAACAATTATGTAAGATATCATATAAATTAATTGAGATATCTTATTTACGATATAAGATATTTTAAATTGTATATAAGATATCTAATATAGTAGACTTATATCAGATATATCATATAGATACAAGATATCTTCACTGTATATGAGATATCTTCTATAATTACATAAGATATCTTATATAATTCGATTGTTTTAAAACGTGATATGCATTGTTCCTTCAATAAATGCTAAATTGGCTTGCCATATGTAACTCAATTGTTTGATTTTTTTTATTAATCTAAACTTGCTGAAATGTTAAGAATTAAACAATTAAACAGATATTATAATAATGCATCACATCACTTTCCTGATTCAAGTTGTCCCCCACTGGGTCCGTCTTAGTATAGGGGTCGTTTTTTGGGAATAATGCGATACCTTTATGTATTATTATCCCTTTTACATCAATTCTTTACTCAAACACAAATGTTGTATATGTATATGAGTGTGTATATTGTAGATATTATAATAATGCATCGCATCACATTTCCTGACTGAAGTTGTCCCCCACTGGGTCCGTCTTAGTATAAGGGTCGTTTATGGGATAATTGCGGTATTCAAATATATTGTTATCCGTTTTATATCAGTTCTTTACTCTAACACACATGTTGTATATGTTTGTGTGTGTGTATAATGTAGATAATATAATAATGCATCGCATCGCATTTCCTGATTCAAGTTGTCCCCCACTGGGTCCGTCTTTATATTCGGGGTGTTATTTGGAAAAATCGCGGTATTTGAAAGTATTGTCGTGCGTTTGATATAATTTCTTTACCCTAAAATATTTGTTATTAAGTATATATGCATTATAATGCAGAAGTAATCAATATTGCATCGCATCACATTTCCTGACTGAAGTTGTCCCCCACTGGGTCCGTCTTAGTGTAGGGGTCGGTTTTTGGGAATATTGCGATACCTTAATATATTGTTATCCCTTTTATATCAGTTCTTTACTCTAACACACATGTTATATATGTATTGTGTGTGTGTATAATGTAGATAATATAATAATGCATCGCATCACATTTCCTGATTCAACTTGTCCCCCACTGGGTCCGTCTTAGTATAGGGGTCGCTTATGGGATAATTGCAGTATTCTAATATATTGTTATCCGTTTTATCTCAACTCTTTACTCTAACACACACGTTGTAAATGTTTGTGTGTGTGTATAATGTAGATATTATAATAATGCATCGCATCATATTTCCTGATTTAAGTTGTCCCTCACTGGCTCCGTTCAATTATGTGGAGCGGGTTTTTTGGAAACCTTGCGGTATTTGAAAATATTCTCCGTTTAATATAAATTCTTTTCTCTAAAATATTTGTCATTGAGTATATACGCATCCATAATGCAGATGTAATCAATAATTCATCGCATCACATGTCTTACTTCAACATGTCACCCACTGGGTCCATCTTAGTATACAGGGTTTATTGGGAAAATGGCAATATTTATAAAAATAATGTTATGTGTATAATATGAATTCTTCACTATGAAATATTTTTTTATTAAGTGTATATGCATTAATAATGCGGATGTTATCAATATTGCATTGCATCACATTTCCTGATTCAAAATGTACCCGACTAGGTCCGTCTTCGTATCCGGGTCGTTTTTTGGGATAATTGCGATATCTTAATATATTGTTATCCTTTTGATATCAATTCTGTGCGTATAATGAAGATATTATAATACTGCATAGCATCACATTTCCTGATTCAAATTGTCGCCAACTGGGTCCGTCTTGGGAAAAAAATGTCATGCGTTTAATATGAGTTGGGTCTATGTTTGTATATGATTTGTTGTAAGGATTATCTGGTATTTAAGACATATTTTCATTAGTTTAGTACTTTTGTTTAATAATTTGAACACATGCATGCTATTTAAAGATGCTCCACCGCCGACAGAGCAAAAAAGATACTCATTATTTGAACAATAATTGGTGTTTAATCGTGTTTGTATATGTCTAAATTACACACAAAAAAATCATAAGATAATTTGTTTTGCTTTTGGTGCATGCGCAATCAGTACTTCATTCCATATAGGATAGAGTACCACGGATTTTTTTCGGGATGCAATTAATAATTTTTCAATATTTTTGGTCTTGAAGTAAAATGAGAATCTCAAACTTTTCAATGGTGGTAATGGTGTAAAGTAATATTTTTTGTGACTGAAGAAGAATACTAATTCGTCTGTTCCTGTTTTTGAAAGAGAAAAAAAACCTTTTTGTCAGCGGTGAAGCATCTTGAAAAGAAAATGCGCCATGAAAAATAGTCCTAAGATGAAAGACAATCGGAATCAAGAGACGTTGGAGAGTCGCCGTACGCGTCGATGTACAGACTTGGGTTTGTAATAATCAGCTTCTATATGGAATTCACAGTATTGGGATAAATATATAAGAAGATGTTTATATTTATTATTAAAAATAAATATTTCTCTTTATTCTTCCAAATAGAAGAGTTCCATAGAATGAACAAAATTTAACAAGACAAGGAAGAAAACAAATAAAAGTGGAAAATCAACGTACAAGAAACGTAAACAAAAAAAAGTATATATATATAGTATATATATATTTCTTTAAAGGGACAATTCGCTCAGACTAATTCTTTTACATAACCAAGAAGCAAAATATGGCATTAATGTATTGTTCAACATTTCTTATGAAACATATAACATAAAATATTGACAAATTCCACGTCATTGTTTAGTATTTCAATTAATATCGTTGAAATATCAAATCGTTGATCAATACGATTAAGTAGGTACAATATGGCCGCTGTACCCATGCATGAGCCAAAGTCACGCACGTTAAGCAAATAAACTACATAACCACTGAGAAGGTGATGAAATGGTTTTTAGGCAAGGCAATTCACCTAATAAGGTAAACACACTACTGTCAGAGCGATTTGAGCAGTTCTAGACAAAAGTTGCATTACTCTACGAGCAAGGGACAGGGTTCGGCATACAAGAAGTTCGACCACAATGTGTAATGGCGGACAGCGAGCGAGTTTGAACATCTACACACATGTCACAACCATGTGCTTTTCAGGCATATCACAGTAAAACCGAATAATCTAATTTCCATTAGAACTGGGTTTTTTTCCGAAATATGTACAAATTTTAATGTTCTCTTAGACTGAATTGTCCCTTTAAGAAAAACACCTTAATGACAAAGGCAAAATACCTTTGTCATGAAGGTTTTTAAAGAAATATATGATATATGTACAAATATATATATATATATAAAATATCAAAGAAACACAATTTAACAAAGCATGACAATTTATTGACTCGTGCCCTATCCGGGCCTCGAACTCACGATCTACGGCACCCAATCGCCTAGACAAGCTGCGCCTTCTACCACTGCGCCATATCCGATCGTGAGTTCGAGGCCCGGATAGGGTTTTCTTTGTGTTACTTTGATATTTAATATTATATATATATATATTAAGTATTATATTACAATTTTAAGTGATACAATATTATGTGAACCTTTGGCACAAGCTTTGAAATAAGAAATATTATTTTAGAGTACTTGAACATTACAAGTGCTATATACAATATCAGAATTAAATAACAAAAATACTTTTTGAAAAGTTAGAGCTGAGACTTTTTCAGCATGTATTTAAAAGTGTTTAAAATATGTTCATAAGTTTAAAATGATTTCTTTATTTTAAAACAATTTTGCCACAGTTTAAAAAAATGTTTTTCTTTTTCTCTTTAGCGTTAAAAACAACAAGAACACAAAAGGAGCTAATTCATTTGAAAACATACATTGGTATTTATCAGTCAGTGGGAACGTGGATGAAATGCAAGAAAATAGAAACAACTATCTGTAACATTTAGATAAAGCTACATAATATAAAATACATATATATCAATATACACTATATCATTTATTTTAAAAACCAGGTTAGTCTCGATATATTTTAATACATGGATATAATATCTGTATTCTGACATATAGTTTGCTCTAAGTATAGACGAGTTATCTATCTTTACGGGCCCCACCAGCACCGGTCCCAGTCAGCCCCGGTCCCAGTGAGGGACAGCTCAGCTGTTTGATGCCACTCTGACTAACTGTTAAACTAATATTCTACTTTTTTCACAAACAGCCTCGAAAGAAAAATTGACGAATTTCCCTTAGTCGGACTCAAGGATTTATAAGTGAGATCCTTGGTCGGACTCGATCGAGAGCGTTTTTGCAAACAAATATGTCTATTCGCTACACTGAAAACACGGCAGCCTGCAATAACTGGCATTGACAAGTATGACTTCTTGCTATCAGTTTGAAGTTTAACATCTTAACTTTTAATAAAGACCGAAGCTGTTGAGATATCTAGTCTGGATATTTTTTTTACAGAACTAAATTACCCAATTTTGCATCACGGAGGAGTTCCTTACACTTTTTATATATTAGTGTAATAGCGCGTCCCCACTCCCGGGACCAGCGTCGAGGGGACGTCAGTTCCCAAATGTTGTGATCGTATAGTTTTGATCTACAAACCCCACGACACCAGTCAGCAGACGAATCCCGAGAGTAGAGACACGCACACTCGCTGAGCTGATTACAGACAGCTCAATCTCAAGTTCATAAGGATGTGGCGGAGCAATTTAATTACATGTCAACAAACACATTGTATAAGGTTAAATAGAGATTTATTATACTAAGTAATAGATGAATATACAGGTAATCAATATCAAAGTGATAAATAGAGAACAGAAGTATTTACAGAGAGTACCTAACGATAACACTAGCCCCCACAAGTTCCTGCCGAGAGCCTAGCTAATGACCAACACTCCTTCCTAACAGCCCCACTCCCTAAACTACGTTTAAAGTGTACACGGAATGGTTTGGTATATAGGCTTGATAAATGCGTCTTTGGATAAAATTTAGAATGGAGAAAGTACGAGTTTCATAGCTATTACGGTATTAGAGAAAATGCGACTTTTCTCTAGAACACACCTGAAGCCCCAAGCCATTGACCCCGATTCGGGACCCCTGACCTGTGACGTCACGAGGACAACGGGACGTACTCTGCTTGTAAATATCGATTTTGAAGACACAAATATCTGTGTACATACCGATACCTATTTATTATTATCCTCAATCACAGATATGAGTTTGGAATACGCTTGAAAATAGGGATTTATACCATTCATATGTAATACACAACAAAACGTACATAATAACCCACGTACGTTGTATACATGAATATTATATCAAGGATTTTTTATTATGTCATCCAAACCCTACTCGGGTCGTTGAATGTCTACTGGTCAAACTACCTTTACAAATTTCTGACTTTTTCATAAAACCTATCCATCCGATTAAGTTATGATTCTTAACAGAATTTTTTGCATATATGTAAATGCATTCACTAATTGTGTTATATCTGAAATCGATCCATTTGTTTTTTTGACGAAATACATTCAGCTTTCATATAATACAGTACATTCGACGACTTGTTGATATTTCGTTCAAGTTCATTCATTAGTGTCTTTAATTGAAAAATAAATCAGGCATGGTTCAGACGAAAAAAAATGAGACTGAACATGTCTATATGTAGAACAAAATCAGAACTGTACCTCCGAATAGCCAATGTCGTGCTGCGTTAATCTCTATACCTGTATAGTGGAGTAACTAAAACGCGTAGTCAACCGAGACTAATGAGGGGGCTAACCCGATTACGTAATAAAGGTGTTTAGTGACCCGTCACACTTTGTTGATTAGCTCGCGTCAGGTGTCTAAAGTAAGATCACAGGTAAGTTAGCGATGGACCATCATGTAATTGTTGAATGTCATATTTGTTTACACTTATAAATCCTTGGTTTACAGTAAAATATACCGTTCGAACATAACACATAACAAATGTATCAATCACTAGATGTATACATTTCAGAAAGACTCGTGTATACATTTGTCTTGTATATATGTTTCTGGTTACAGGGACCTGGCACGAAAATTTTTAACCAATAGTATACATATATAATATATATTATAGTATCAAGGGGATGAACTCGGCGGTCGAGAAAAAACGGACCTATTTTTTTTAAAACCGTGATTATTTTAATAAATTGGTTCTATACAACATTGACGGATATCTTACCTTAAAGAGAAATAATTTATCTTTCCATTGAGTGTTTGATGAACAAAATTGGCCAAGTATTGACGAAGTTATGGCTTGATGAATCAGGAATTTACGTCAAATATGCTATGTAGACATTTCCCTGTCCGGTCGAAATGTCGTCTCGGCTCTAATGGGTACCTCAAAAACCAAGCCAAAATCACAAAATCTACGCTTGTGGTTGTAAACAGTACCCATAACTGTGTTCATCCACAATCTCCTTTGGAGGTGTCGTGACCCGTACTATGTAGAAACTCCATTTAAACATCGTGTAGCTCACTTACTTTAACCGTCACCGCCATGTTCATTTTGCTGCTCGGAATGCTCCTCGACTTTACATTTCGTGGGTCAATACATTATGACAAATTATGTATGTGTTTTGCTTGTGGGTGTAAACCACGAGAATCCGATGTGATTCCGTATAAAACAATATGTTCAATGGGCAGTTCACGGATAAAGTACTGTGTGCTACTCGATTTTTTAAATGGGGTTTCAACATAGGTTTATCGACTCATGACACCACACCCAAAGGTAGATAGGTGGATTAATACAGTTATTGGTAACTGTTTTACGCGACCACAAACGAAGAGATTTTGTGATTTTGTGGCATGGGTTATTTGAGGTAAACAATTGAGGCAGAGACGACAAATCGAACCTGGACAGGGAAAATTCCTACCTAGCATAATTGACCGTAAATTACATGAGATTCATCAAGCTTTAAACTCTTCAATACTTGGCCAATTTTGTTCATTCAAGCTACTCAATGGAAAGATAAATTATTTTCTCTTTAAAGGTAAGATATCCGTCAATGTTGTATAGAACCAATTTATTAAAAATAATCACGGTTTTAAATAAATAGGTCAGTTTTCTAGACCGCCGAGTTTCATACCCTTGATAATATAATATATATATATTGTAGGCCTATACTGATTAGTTTTAAAAAATAATCGTGCCAGGTCCCTGTGTTTTCTGGTTACATGTAGAAAATGTATTTTTTATAACAGAAAATTACACAAAATTATCTACAAATGACATGTCGAGAAAGTCGAGAAAGAACATTGTGCAAATATAATGCTCAATGCTCAGAATGAAATTTTATATTTCTGTTAATTGCTTAGATTTCGAATATCCGATTCGTTGTGAATTTTGGTCAATATCGATCATTATATAATACCAATAATGATAATCTATATGACCAATAAAGGTACTGTTGAAGATATAAAAAAAAAAAACACATGTTGTCATACATGTAGCTTTAAAAGGAAGAGGGACTCGTTACAGCCATAAATGAATTATACATTTTTTAAATTCAATCTCTCAAGTGTGTGGGGTTTTTTTACTTCCCCTCCGAATTTATGTCTAAGATATTTACGTGTATTGAACTATGATATACATTTCAGACATTTGCTATTTGTTATGCTGGTTCTAGAAATCCACAAGCCAAGTGAATTTTTATTTATACAGAAACATGTTCAAACGGGATTATTATATGACCATCATTTTTCGAATTCGTCTCTTTATTAATTCACATTTTTGGAAATGGAATATTCCCGAGGTTTGATAATTAAGTAAGCTGTTAAAACGGAGATAGATCTCTAGTTAAACGTTTTTACACAAGGTACACCTGGCTTATACCATAAATAATATATAACTTATGTATGGTTCCACTAATCTACTTATGTATTTAGCCTGATTTCAGTTGCAATATTTCCTATGTTATATATAATTAAATATCGTTACAATAACTGAATACTGTATATATAATTTATGAAATGCTCGTAACCCCATTTCAGGAATACATATATGTCCACCTTTTTTGTGCTACATTGTATATAACCTCACTACCAAACACCTCACTGCCGTTGTCCTCGTGACGTCACATCCGGTTATTCCCCGAATCAGCAGTCGATATACAGGTAAAAATCGAGCACTTTGGAGGGCGGTATCTCGGTACTGAAAAGGCCGATTTTGATGCGGTGTTCAACATTCTTGTCAGGAGATCAAACAGAATAACGTATCTTATTATTATTTTCCGTTCCGTGTACACTTTAACACCCTAAGTGTATGGCAGAGCCGTTTGGGTTTTTACCTATTGAAATGAAGATTATCTGTATTCAAAAATAAAGATATCTGTATTTCTACAACTATTAGAGATATCTGTATTTGAATTAGAGATATCTTTAATTGAAATAGAGATATCTGTATTTGAATTAGAGATATCTCTATTTAAAATAGAGAGATATCTCTAATTAAACACGAAATAGAGATATCTCTAATTCAAATACAGATATCTCTAATTCAATTAAAGATATCTTTATTTCAATTAGAGATATCTGCATTTCATTGTAAATAAAGATATCTACATTTGAATAAAGATATCTTTAATTCAAATATAGATATCTCTAATTCAAATACAGATATCTCTATTTCAATTAAAGATATCTCTATTTCAAATGCAGATATCTCTAATTGTTTTGGAAATACAGATATCTTTATTTCAAATACAGATATCTCTATTAGAATTAAAGATATCTCTATTTGAATTAAAGATATCTTTATTTGACATGAAATAGATATCTGTATTTAACTATCAAATAGGAAAAACGACTGCTCCCTTGACTCTCCATTTTGCGCATGACGGAAGTAAAGCAGTAGGAGATTTCAGAAAAGATGGTGATGACGTCACACAAAGGTACATCCGGGCGCTCAAAGGTACAACTCCGTATATCTACACATAAACATAGAGGGAAAACAGCCGCTTGCGATGTTTGTTTACATTTTATTCTAATAAATAGTACGACAATCCGAGAACTATTGCGTTATTTTAATTATAAAAAGGGTAAATAAAAATATTTAAACAATAATATTTTAGATATAAACATCTGGTATTTATATATTTTACTCCGTTTATACTCCATTTTCTACCGCCACGAGAAAAAACCACGGCCGCCATTAGACCTACGTATAAACATTGACAGAAGTTACAAAATTGACAGAAACTACAAATTAAATTCCAAGTTTCCCCAAATATTATACCGATATTTTAATAAGCAATTACTGTTTTCTAAGTCTTACTTGGTAAAACACCTTACGATGTGTGATTATGACCAAATGAAAATTTGCCTTCGTAGATACCCCAAGCGCACTGCAGCCATTACGTACAGTACTGCCGAGATCCCGAATTTCGTGATTTTTCATAGTCACAAAATTATGTATTCTGGTTAACTTTTTCGTTAGAAATTTTGAAATTTAGTTTATAACATTCAAATGAGTCATTTTATAGTTACTTTTTATCATATTTTTAAACAAAACTTCGAGTATTTTAGAATTCTCAAAGCCATGCGCAATGTGTCCTGGTCGGCATTTATAGTAAGTACGATCTACATTGTAGCTATATTCATAAATCTAAATGTAGTCTATCTAACATGTATTCAAATTATTTAAAAGTAATATCACCTCAATTTGGGACTTCACATAACGGCACATTGGAATAAAAGTGATTAAAAAATAAAATAATAAACTCATGAAATTGAACGATTTCACTATTTTATTTTTCGAGATATCGGCAGCCATACTGTACGTCTACGTACACATACATGTATATCTTCATTTATGTGTAACGGTGGTTTATAACATTCATTTAAAATAATATATACATGGGAA